>NW_011888790.1:12741869-12742294 GCF_000151845.1 Pteropus vampyrus | reverse complement strand
ATAGTGGCTGCACCAGTTTACAATCCTTCCAGCAGTGCACAAGGACTGCCTTTTCTCCACATCCTCGCCTACACTTGTTTACTGATTTATTAATGATAGCCATTCTGACAGGTGTGAGGTGATATTTCATTGTGGTTTTGATTTGCATTTCCCTGATGATTAGTGATGTCGAACATCTTTTTATATGTCTATTGGCTATCTGTATGTCCTCTTTGGAGAAATATCTGTTCAGGTCCTCTGCCCATTTTTTTAATCAGATTTTTTTTTTTTTTGGTGTTATACGAGTTTATATAGTTTAGCTATTAACCCCTTATTACATGTATCATTGGTGAATATATTTTCCCATTTAGTAGGTTGTCTTCATTTTGTTGATGGTTTCCATCATTGTGCAAAAACTTTTTAGTTTGATATAGTCCTATTTGTTT
>NW_011888790.1:12738978-12741819 GCF_000151845.1 Pteropus vampyrus | reverse complement strand
GAATATATTTTCCCATTTAGTAGGTTGTCTTCATTTTGTTGATGGTTTCCATCATTGTGCAAAAACTTTTTAGTTTGATATAGTCCTATTTGTTTATTTTTTATTTTGTTTCTCTTGCCCAGGAAGACATACCCAAAAAACTATTGCTAACATCAATATTAGAGAATTTACTGCCTCTTTTAGGAGTTTTATGGTTACAGGTCTTAAATTTAAGCCTTTAATCCATTTTGAGTTTGTTCTTGTATATTGTGTAATAAAGTGGTCTATTTAGGTTTTTTTTCCACATGTATCTGTCCAGTTATTCCAGCACCATTTATTGAAGAGACCGTCTTTACCCTGTTGTATATTCTTGCCTCCTTTGTCATAGATTAATTAATTGACCATATAGGCATGGGTTTATTTCTGGGCTCTCTATTCCATTGATCTATGTGTCTGTTTTTAATGCCAGTACCATACCGTTTTGATTACCATAGCCTTGTAGTATAGTTTGATATCAGATAGGCTAATACCTCCAACTTTATTCTTCTTTCTCAAGACTGCTTTGGCTATTTGGGGTCTTTTGTGGTTCCAAATAAATTTTAGGATTCTTTGTTCTAGTTCTGTGAAAAATGTCTTAGTATTTTAATAGGGCTTGCATTGAATCTGTAGATTGCTTTGTATAGTATGACATTTTAGTGATGTTAATTCTTCCTATCCATGTGCATGGTATGGCCTTCCATTTATTTGTATCTTCAATTTTTTCAATGTCTTATAGTTTCCTGAGTACAGGTCTTTTACCCACTTGGTTAAAATTATTCCTAGGTATTTTATTCTTTTTGATGCAATTGTAAATGAGATTATTTTCTTAATTTTTCTTTCTGAAAGTTTGTTTTTGATATATAAAGATACAACCGATATCTGAATATTAATTTTTACCTGCTGTTTTACTGAATTCATTTATTAGTTGTAATAGTTTTTTGGTAGAGTCTTTAGGGGTGTCTGTATCTAGGATATGTCATCTGTAAATAATGATAATTTTACTTCTTTTTTTACAATTTGGATGCTTTTTGTTTATTTTTATTGTCTGGTTGCTGGACTTCCAATACTGTGTTGAATGAAGGTGGTTAAAGTGGACATCCCAATCTTAAAGGAAAAGTTTTGAGCTTTTCACCCTCAAGTACGATGTTAGCTGTAGGCCTTTGTTACATTGACATATGTTCCTCCTGTCCCTGCTTTGCTGAGAGTGTTTATTATAAATGGATGTTGGATTTTGTCAAATGCTTTTTCTGCATCTATTGATATGATCAAATGATTTTTATCCTTCATTTTGTTTATGTGGTGTGTCACATTGATTTGTGGATATTAAACCAACCTTGCATCTCAGGAATAAGTCTCACTTGATCATGGCGTATAATCTTTTTAATGGATTGCTGAATTCATTTTGCTAATTTTTGTTGAGGATTTTTGTATTTATGTTTGGTAAAGATATTGGCCTAGAATTCTCTTTTTCATAATATCTTTGTCTGGTTTTAGTATCCATAGTGCTGGCTTCGTAAAATGAGTTTGGGAGCACTTTCAGTTGTTTGAAGTAGTTTGAGAAGGATAGATATTAATTCTTCTTTGAATGTTTGGCAAAATTTGCCTGTGCAGCCATCTGGTCCAGGACTTATTCGTTGGAATTTTTTTTGATTGCTAATTTGATTTTGTTAGTAATTACCTGTCTGTTCAGATTTTCTATTTCTTCCTGATTTAGTCTTGGAAACTTGTATGTTTCTAGCAATTTATCTATTTCTTCCAGGTTGTCCAATTAGTTGGCATATAATTGTTCATAGTATTTTATTATAGTCCTTTACATTTCTTTGGTGTTGATTGTCACCTCTTTCATTTCTGATTTTATTTGAGTCCTGTTTTTTTCTTGATGAGTCTGGCTGAAGGTTTATCAATTTTGTTTATCTTTTCAAAGAACTTGCTCTTGATTTCATTGATGTTTTGTGTTTTTTATTTATTTCTACTCTGATTTTCATTATATCTTTCTATTCACATTGGGCTTTGTTCTTCTTTTTTTAGTTCCTTTAGGTGTAAGGTTAGAGTGTTTATTTGAGATTTTTCTTGTTTCTTGAGGTAGGCCTATATTGCAGTTAATTTCCCTCTTAGTACTGTTTTAGCTGTGTCCCATAGCCTTTGGATCATTGTGTTTTCATTTTCATTTGTCACAAGGTATCTTTTGATTTCTTCCTTGATCTTGTTAACCTCTTCATTGTTTAGTAGCATATTATTTAGCCTCCATGTGTTTGTGTGTTTTTTAATTTTCTTATACTTGATTTCTCTTTTCATATTATTGTGATTAAAGAAGATGTTTGTTATGATTTCAGTCTTCTTAAATTTATTGAGATTTGTTTTGTGCCCTTAATATGGTCTGTCCTGGAAAATTTTCCATGCGCACTTGAAAGGAATGTATATTCTACTGCTTTTGGGTGAGATATCCTGAAAATGTCAATTAAGTCCATTTGGTCTAATGTGTCACTTAAGGCCACTGTCGTTTTTCTGTCTGGATGATCTATCTATTGATCTCAATGGGGTGTTAAAGTCCCCTACTATTATTTTCTTACTATCACTCTTTCCCTTTATGTCTGTCAATATTTGCTTTATATATTTAAGTGGACTTAACATTGGGTGTGTAGATATTTGCAGGAGTTACATCCTCTGGATGGATTATCCCTTGATCATTATGAAACACCATTCCTTTTCTCTTGTTATAGTCTTTGTTATAAAGTCTATTTTGTCATATATATAAGTTGCTGCTCTAATTTTTTCCCCCATTTCCATTTGCAGGAATATTTTTTCCGTAGATATTCACTCTGT
>NW_011888790.1:12716949-12738928 GCF_000151845.1 Pteropus vampyrus | reverse complement strand
TTTGAAGTAGTTTGAGAAGGATAGATATTAATTCTTCTTTGAATGTTTGGCAAAATTTGCCTGTGCAGCCATCTGGTCCAGGACTTATTCGTTGGAATTTTTTTTGATTGCTAATTTGATTTTGTTAGTAATTACCTGTCTGTTCAGATTTTCTATTTCTTCCTGATTTAGTCTTGGAAACTTGTATGTTTCTAGCAATTTATCTATTTCTTCCAGGTTGTCCAATTAGTTGGCATATAATTGTTCATAGTATTTTATTATAGTCCTTTACATTTCTTTGGTGTTGATTGTCACCTCTTTCATTTCTGATTTTATTTGAGTCCTGTTTTTTTCTTGATGAGTCTGGCTGAAGGTTTATCAATTTTGTTTATCTTTTCAAAGAACTTGCTCTTGATTTCATTGATGTTTTGTGTTTTTTATTTATTTCTACTCTGATTTTCATTATATCTTTCTATTCACATTGGGCTTTGTTCTTCTTTTTTTAGTTCCTTTAGGTGTAAGGTTAGAGTGTTTATTTGAGATTTTTCTTGTTTCTTGAGGTAGGCCTATATTGCAGTTAATTTCCCTCTTAGTACTGTTTTAGCTGTGTCCCATAGCCTTTGGATCATTGTGTTTTCATTTTCATTTGTCACAAGGTATCTTTTGATTTCTTCCTTGATCTTGTTAACCTCTTCATTGTTTAGTAGCATATTATTTAGCCTCCATGTGTTTGTGTGTTTTTTAATTTTCTTATACTTGATTTCTCTTTTCATATTATTGTGATTAAAGAAGATGTTTGTTATGATTTCAGTCTTCTTAAATTTATTGAGATTTGTTTTGTGCCCTTAATATGGTCTGTCCTGGAAAATTTTCCATGCGCACTTGAAAGGAATGTATATTCTACTGCTTTTGGGTGAGATATCCTGAAAATGTCAATTAAGTCCATTTGGTCTAATGTGTCACTTAAGGCCACTGTCGTTTTTCTGTCTGGATGATCTATCTATTGATCTCAATGGGGTGTTAAAGTCCCCTACTATTATTTTCTTACTATCACTCTTTCCCTTTATGTCTGTCAATATTTGCTTTATATATTTAAGTAGACTTACATTGGGTGTGTAGATATTTGCAGGAGTTACATCCTCTGGATGGATTATCCCTTGATCATTATGAAACACCATTCCTTTTCTCTTGTTATAGTCTTTGTTATAAAGTCTATTTTGTCATATATATAAGTTGCTGCTCTAATTTTTTCCCCCATTTCCATTTGCAGGAATATTTTTTCCGTAGATATTCACTCTGTGTTTGAGTCTGAAGTGGGTCTCTCATAAGCAGCATATATACAGGTCTCTTTACACACACACACACAGAGCCACACTGTCTTTTAATTGGAGCATTTAGTCCATTTACATTTAATATTGACAGGTATGTAGTTACTGCCATTTTATTTTCGTACTTCTCTGTTCCTTTCTTATTCTCTTGCTTTCTCTTTTATGTTCATGATTTTCTATAGAGTTATATTTGGATTCCCTTCTCTTTATTTTTTTAAATCTTATAGATTTTTGTTTTGTGGTTACCATTTGCTTCACATATACCAAGCTGTGTTTATGACAGTTTATTTTAATTTGATGGTCACTTAAATTCGAACATATTCTAAGATCACTACAATTTTTACTCATTCCCTTCACATTTATGTTTTTGTCATAATTGTTTACTTTTGTGTGTGTGTGTATCCTTTTATTGTTGTGGTTACACATCATCTTCTTACTTTTGTCTTTTAAGCTTTATGTTAGCTTTATAGTTGTTTGATTCACTGTTTTTACTGTTTGCTTTTGTAATGGAGCATTTTTTCTTTTCAGTAATTTCTTATTCATATTTTTGATGTTTTCATTTTAAAGAACTCTCTTTACCATTTCTTGTTAAACTAGTTTAGTAGCGAACTCCTTTGGCTTTTTCTTGTCTGGGAAACTATTTCTCCTTCAATTCTAAATGTTAGCCTTGCTGAGTAGAGCAATCTTGGTTGTAGATCTTTACCTTTCATCACTTTGAATATTTTTTGATCTGCAAAGTTTCTGTTGAGAAAAATCAGCTGACAGTCTTATGGGAGCTCTCTTGTATGTAACCAACTGCTTTTCTTTTGCTGCTTATAAGATTCTTTCTTTGTCTTTAACCTTTGGCATTTTAATCATGATATATCTTGGTATGGGCTTCTTTGGGTTTACCTTGTTTGGGACTCTGCGCTTCCTGGATTTGTATGTCTGTTTTCTTTGCCAGTTTAGGGAAGTTTTCTGTCATTATTTCTTCAAAGAGGTTTTCAATCCCTTGCTCTCTTTCTTCTCTTTTTGGTACCCCTGTGATATGAATGTTGTTACACTTGGTATTGTCCCAGAGGTCCCTTAAACTATGCTCATTTTTTTTTAAATTCTGATTGGGTGTTTTCCGCTACCTTGCCTTCCAGATTGCTGATTCGATCCTCTGCTTCATCTAATTTGCTGTTAATTCCTTCTGATATATTCTTCATTTCGGTTATTGTTTGTTTTTGACTGGTTATTTTTTTTTTATGTTTTCTTTTTGTTGAAGTTCGTACTGAGTCCTTCCGTTTTTCCCCCAAGTTCACTAAACATCTGTATAACCAGTCTTTTGAATTCTGTATCTGGTAGATTGCTTGTCTCCATTTCATTTAGTTCTTCTGGAGTTTTGTCCCATTCTTTCATTAGAGACAGGTTTCTTTGTTTCCTCATTTTTGCTAACTCCCTTTGTTTGTTTCTACGTATTAGGTAGATTTGCTACGTATTCTGGTCTTGACAGAGTGGTGTTATGTAGAAAGTGCCCTATGGACCAATTGGCACAGTCTTGTTTGTCACATGTGCTAGTGCTCCAGGGGGTGTCCCTTGTGTGAGTTGTATTCTGAAAGTGAGTATTTTTGGGGGATTTTGCTGAAATGAACAGAATGGAGAACCTTTATCTTATAGATTTCAATTCTGTGGCAGCTAAAAATTTGTTTGCAAACTCTTTATGTAAATTCTAGGGGACCAACTGATAACACAAATAAAAATAATAAAATACAGTTTGAAATACAGAATGAAACCATCTTTTGTAATAAAATTAACTTCAAAAGTTACCATTTAACGTAACATTGTGGGCATTAAGAACTAATAATCTTATTTGAGAAATTTGCTGGGTACATAAAGTATGGAATTATTTTCTATTACTTTTGGAATTTTTTGCAGAATATTTTTAGTATTTAAAAAGAATGGAAATCTCAATTATGAAGAATAGAAGGAACGTTCAGAAGATGGTTCTTGAGAAGTGTGAATTAAAAGTGAAGTTATAATTGCTGAAACTCTCCAAGTTACTTTAGGTTTCAGATTCTTGACAAGACCTTTTGGTATCCTATAATGCAAACCAAAGGTGATCCAAACCAAATTTTTACAATCTTTTTTTTTTCTTCCTGCTGTTAGTTTTTTAAAAAGTAATACTTTCATTGTAGTTCTCTTATGGAAATATATGAGAACATAAACTTATCGCCTGTTATATGTATTAATATTTTTTTCTAATTCTTTTTCTATGTATCTACATAAAAATGGGAACCACATTATACAGATTTGTGTATTTAGTTTTTCAACATAGATATTTTTATAGTTTAGTCTTACTTCAAAAACAAGGATGGATTTTTTTTTTTATGGTAAAATACCATAACAAAATTTATGAATAAGAGACACATTGTTGTGCAACCATCATCAGTATCTAGCCTATAACGCTTTTCATCTTATAAAACTGAAACTCTATACCTATTAAGTATTAACTCCATTCTACTATCCCACCAGCCCTTGGCAACCACCATTATGCTTTCTGTTTTTACGGATGGTTATGTTTGTGCTATTTGCTATTGAAATACTTAAGCATTACTTGATTGGGAAAGGACCCTACTGCTTCTTTGCCCTATTTATGTAGCTTTCTGATTGGTAGATAAGTAAGTTGTCTTAAGATAAACAGCTATTTAGTTTCTTTTCACGTATTGTGTATCCTGAAACCTTCTTCAAGAAAAGTGTTTGAGTCATTCAAAATATCTCGTAGAGCCTTCAGATAATTGTGAAGGATACACAGGTTTTGTTTTGTTTTGTTTTGTTTTGTTTTTAATCTCCTCTGTAGCCTTTGATTTTGGTGGAAAATTGGTCATCTGAGCTGCAGTAATTTTAAGTATGTGTAAGCTGTAACTCAGCATAGAAGTTCCCAAAACTCATCATAGCATGCAAAATCACACAATAAAAACCACAGGGCATATGGAAAAATGGAATTAAGGGGAATAAAACTTTGTTAGTGACATGTAAAAAGATAGAAACCTAATAAAGACTAGCGCAACTTTATACATGTTAAATTGTAAAGAAATATGTGAGTACTGTAATAAATATGACACTTTTCCTTGCAGAAGACCTAAAGTTTGCTTATAAATAAGTGTCAAGAGTTACAACTTGCAAAGTGGTAGAAGAAGGGTTATCCGAAATTGGACTGAAAGTGCAACACCAGTTGTGAATGTGTGTGGCTCATAACACATGAAATGAACTGAGCTACATGGCAGATGTTTGAAGTGTGTGCATTTTGTGTATTTCTATGTGGCTGGGTCGTGTTTTCTGTGCTTAACAAGTGTTTCTTGCAGTTGGGCATGTGCAAATGCAAAATTTGTCTTATGCTCAATGTGCTCGATGCTAACATCGGTTGCATTGGAACAATCCAACTTTCTCAACAAATGTTTCAGTGTTACAAATATGTATACCCATACGTATATTTGTCTACAAGTGCACATCCACATCCATCTATCCAAAATATGTAAAACAGTGGCTTGCAAAGATCAATTCAAGTAATGAAATGGAAAAAGGACTAGGGAGCAGAGAGTGACTAGAAATGAGAATATTCTTCATTTAAGGGTATACTAATACTGATTGCTAGGGTAGTGGCAGTACAAAAAAAAAGGAATGGATGGATTTGTGAGGTATTTCGTTTGTATTAGAAAATTATATAACGGGATGTTTTGAGCCGGAAATGTCTTTAGAAATCATCTAGTCCATTATAAAAAAGAATTAACTTGATTTTCCCAAACTACTTTTATCTTGAAACTTAAGTTGTATTTCATGCTCAGCCTTCTTACCTCTGGCTGAGTGTAACATTTTCTCTATCTCCCTCCCAGGGCTAACTACCCTGATTCCTACCTGAAATCTTGCTTATTTTATTCTTTCTTCTTAAATACTCAGCCTGGTAGTTCATCTTGCCATGAAGTATTCCCTTAGTTGTGCTTCACCTTCAGCTTAATTTTTCTTAATTGCTCATTTTAAAGGCATTGTTTTCACCTGGTGACTCCCATCTCACTGATAAGTTTCTACTCTGTTTCCTTTCCAAGGTTGCTTTTGACCTCCTAATTGTCAAATGTGAAAATATGTTTTCTATTTTCATTGTTTGATCTCTGTACCATTTGCCCTTCTGACTCCTTTCACTTGGATGCTACATCATTTTTGTTAGATTCTTTTTTTGGTTGGTTTTATTCAGAAACATTTGAGTGCCTGTTAAGTTCCCCAGGCTCAGTGCTAGATGATACAATGATGAATTACAAACCCACCAGTCTTTAAGCAACTTGATGTCTTAGTTAAGGTTGGTATAATAGAAAACCATAAACTGGGTGGTTTATAAACAGAAATTTATTTCTCACAGTTCTGGAGGCTGAAAAGTCCAGGATCCAGATGGCAGCAGAATTGATGTCTGGGGACGGTTCTCATCCTCTTCCACTCTGTGTCCTCACATGGTGGAAGAGGTGAGAGATCTCTGAGGTCTTATTTGTCAGGTCACTAATCCCATTCATGAGGGCTCCACCCTCATGACCTAGTCTCTCAAGGGCCTGACCTTCTAATACTATCACATTGGGGGTTAGGATCTCAACATAGGAATTTGGGGGAAATATTTGTATTTGGTCCATAATAGATAGATCATTAGAATTTGGTGTAATAAGAGCTATGATGGAGAAAAGAACGAAGTACTGAACTAACTCAGAAAAGGAGTTACATAAAGGAGTCAAGGAAGGCTTTATGTAAGATGAAGTGGTATTAAGCCCTGGGTCTTGACTGATAAAAGTATTTGCCAAGTGGAGACAGAGACACAGTAACATTCTAGGTAGAGCGAATAGCATGTGTGAAAGCTTAGAGCCAGGAAATAATAGTATTTTATTGCATGCCAACTGTTTGCCAAGCTCTGTGCTGGGGGCTTTCCATGCCTTAGTTCTTATAGTCACATTAACTCACGAGGTAGATTTTGTTTTTGTTTTTGTTTTTTTATTTATCATTTTATAGGATGAGGAAGTTGAGCCTCAGGGAAGTTGTAACTTGCCCAAGGGCCATACTGGCAGAACTTGGATTTGACTCCAGATTTGTTTGGGTGCCAATGCCCATACATTGGTTATCATTGTTGGAAAGAGGGAGGGATATATTGTAACAGGAAACTTTGATGTGCAGAGAATTTATAGTGGGAGATGAATGGAGAACAGCTAAAGAGAAATGATGTGGACCAATTGGGACAGATCTGAATGTAATGCCAAAGAATTCAGACTTTATTCTGCTGTCCTTTGTTAAGCTTGTTGGCTGGGCATTTCCTTCCTCTGTTCATACTTGTTTATACAATAACTCTGACAGCTTCTGAAATGAAAACGTTTTGCCTGCCTAATTTGAAATCATTAAGAGGATGTTCTTGTTCAGAGATAGCTATCTATTGAATAATAGTAAATAATACAAAATCCGATAAATAATATACATACAGTAGAATAAGTAAATGTGAATTTTCACATGGGTTAATATGAAATTTCACATAGAATAGGCTCTAAACAAAGTCGTACCAAGTGATTCTTTATATTACAAAATAATTCTGTACTGAAGATAGATTTGGGAATGACTTTTTGGGAAGAACAGGATGAAATGGAGATGGGGGCTCTGGTGATACAAAATTGTCAGGTTCTGTTCTGTGTGTAATCATGGAGAAGTTTATAGCTTAGTATATTCTCTGAGTTTAGACTTTGTCCTGTACTTGAAAACAGGTATTATTCCATTTCCAGATTCTTTCAGTTCACGTTGGAATACAGATACTTGGAATACAGGTGCTAAAGGATGGGCATTGTCTTTGAATTGTTTTTCACATATTTGTTCAACTTCTCCAGATGTTCCCTTCCTCCCTCCCTTCCTCTGTTATCCTAGAGGAGGTCAAGTACTTCTCCAAACATGTTTTAGAAATAATATTTGTTTATTTTTCGATGATAAAAAGGTAATGCTTTCTTGTGGAAAATTTGAAATGAAGCAGCAAAAACAGGATTGTGCAAAGATCAGCTATAAATTATTATCAGTTGGAATACATTCCATTTTTATTTTTATGCATTGAGATTGTATGTACATTTTTACAACCTACCATTAACTTGACATTATATCATGAATATTATTCCTTTTAAACTTTTTTGAAAGCAGAGCTGTTAATTACTGCATATTTTTGTTTCATAAACATAATTTCCATTATGCAAAGATAACTGTTATTTTGTAGTTTTGGTATACAATTCTTGAGGATAGTTTCATGCAGACACATAAAATAGGTATATTTATATAATTCAGTTATCCTGCAAATACTTTTTTATCATATCTTATGAATATCTTTATATTTCAGTAAATATATAGTTGTATTGTTATTCTTAATGGTTACAGAATCTTTCATAATTTGGATGTTCCAATAAAGCTACAATACATTTACTAGCTTCTTAGTGTATATTACATGTTAGATACTGAACTAGGCCTTTTGGGCATTTGAGTTGCTATATCTGTTCTGTTACCAGTACTGTCAGGATTTGGATGAATTCTAATTCATGGTTTTGTCCTTGAGCAATTTATAATCTAATTTGAAAAAAATAAGATTATATAAGACAAATTTGAGCCATTAAAAATGTATAATAAAGTGTTAAGTGTTATGCTGTACTGTTAGTATAGAGAAGTGAGAGCTCCCTAGAGGACTGAATGGTCCAGAAAGTTTTGTGGAGGGAATGTGAGCTTTGAGTTGATATTGAAGGACTGATAAGAAATGGACAGGTGAAAAGGAAAGTTGTATTTCAGACTGAGAGAGCAGAGTGGGCAGTGGTACAAAGGTGAGAGTTAGCAACCTGATTGGAATAGGGTTTATATTAGAAAATAATTGTAATAGGTGAAATTGGGGAGCATAATTGTGAAGGACTTTAAAAAGTCAGCTGAAGATTTGAAATGTCAGCCTATAGGAGAACTTGAGCAGGATATATTTATACTTTGTGAAATCAGGATTTTAATAGGATCACCTATTGGGCACTGATGTGCAGAATAGGTTAGAGGAAGAACAGAGGCAAGGATGAGTTGGGAGGTTGTGTCATACACCAGTTGGGAAGACATTATATGTGAAATAATTAGGACACTGTAGCAGAATATAGTTCATTAGCATGTTCTCAGTTTTATGTCTTGTTTAATTGATTGTTGGTATCTTCAATTGGAATGATTACAGGAGTTTATTATTTGAGCGATATGATGATTTCAAAGGTCAGAAATCACTTATACTACAGCTGGCTTCTAGAATATTTTATTATTTTGATTATGGGTGAAGGATATCTTTCAGGATACACAAGGCATATTAATAAAAAACATTTGCATGCTTACTGGGTCTGGCACTATTTTAAGTTCTTTATGGGTATCAATGCATTAAAATTTTAGAAAAACTCTAGGGAGGTGTCAGTGCTCGTCTTACTTTACAGATTAGGAAAGTAAGGCATGGAGAGCATAAACCATACTGAATTTCTAGTTTGAGGAATTAGTTGCCAGCTTTACCCTTGCCTCTCTTATTTCCCCTGTGCTTCTAACTTCACAGTGGGAACCCAGTACCACATTTTCTTGATGATTGTAGCTTCATAGTAAGTCTTGAATTTGGTGGTGGCAGTCTTCCAACTTTGTTCTTCTCTTTCAATGTTGTGTTGGCTATTTTGGGTCTTTAGCCTTTCTACGTAAATT
Organism: Pteropus vampyrus; assembly: GCF_000151845.1. Taxonomy (NCBI): domain Eukaryota; kingdom Metazoa; phylum Chordata; class Mammalia; order Chiroptera; family Pteropodidae; genus Pteropus; species Pteropus vampyrus. Next base: position 12,729,911 of record NW_011888790.1, on the reverse strand, counting down.
TTAGAATATGTTTGTCAATATCTTTAAAATAACTTCCTAGGATTTTGATTAGGCTTTCATTGAATCCATAGATCATTTTGGGAACAACTGACATCTTGACAATGAGTTTTCTTAACCATGAACAGGGACTATCTCTCCATTTATTTAGTTCTTTGATATATTTCTTCAAAGTTTTATAGCCTTCCTCACATCAATGTTTCATATATTTTGTTAAATTTATACCTAAGTATTTCACATTTTGGAGTGGTAATGTAAATATATTGTGTTCTTAATTTCAAATTCCACTTCATTGCTTGTACATAGGAAAATGATTTCTTTTTTTTTTTTTAAATCGTGTATTCTACAACCTTGCTGTAATTGCCTTTTAGTTCTGGGAGTTGTTTTGTTTTATTTTGATTCTTTCGTGTTTTCTAACGGATGATCATGTTGTCTGTGAACAAGGTTTTACTTCTTCCTTCCCAATCCGTATATATTTTATTTCCTTATTGTATTAACTAGGACATCAGTTTCATATAAGTTTAAATTTCCTGATTCTATGGTAATCTTTGAGAATACAATTTTAAAAACAAAGACCCCTTTATAATTTAGTAACTTTCCCTGCATTTTTCTTTTAATTCTTCTTACATTTTATTAATTAGTTCTTTTAAACTTTTTGTTGTTTTTAAAACTATTTACATTGTTAAGATGGGGGAAAAATAATAAAAATTTGTTCTGGTGCTAGAAATGAAAGTGTGTTTAACAGCTTCCTTTTTTTCCTTTTTCAAACAAATGCTTATCTTTAGTTTTTTTGTGTGCACCCATAGGTTAAAAATTGATGTTTTTCCCTTAGAGAAGTAACCCAAAAAAAACCAAAGAAAACCGTTATCCATATAGAGTAACTTACTTAACAGCTTCACTATATTTTTACATTTATTGTTTGATTTTTTTTTTAAAGAACAGTTGAGAGTTACTCAAGTAAGGTATTTGTTAGAGTTGCTTCTTTTGGAATACTTGAAAATGAAGCATAAATTAAGATGAATATTAGATGGGGAGATGTTATTTAAATATATTTTTTAGTTACTTAAGTTCTGTGGATATGATGACTGTATTTCCCAACCCAATAATCAGTATATAAGATCTGATGATAAGATAGGATATTTGAAATATGGATGGAGGATCCTGGGAGAATTGACATGGCTCTACTCTATGATAAAGCATACCCATTCTTGCCATCAAGGGAAGTTCTGAGTGAGGCCTCTTTGATTCGTAAATCTATTATCAATTTACTTTAAAATTCTATTAAGATGATTGTGCAAGAAATTCTCAAATTTTACATCCTTAATCTTTACATAGCCTTCATTGGATGGAGAATCCTATGTAAAGCTCAAACCAATAATTTTAGTCTTTCAACATCTCTAGGACTGAAGACTTCGAAACCAAACTGTGAAGAATAATCAAAGTCTTTGCTGTGTATTCGAAATAGGAAAAGACAGGAGTGAATTATTTTAAAATGCACTCCTTCCATCCTTCTCCTAACTTTTGAACTTTTCCTTCATTTCAGTGTCTGGGCCAGAGCACACAATCAGAAATAAGAGAGGGGCGTGAGGGAGAGACAGAGAGACAGAGAGAGACAGAGACTGTGTGTGTGTATGTGTGAGAGCATACTGGTTTTTCTGTTGGGATGAAACTAATTCTAGTGTGAAGTCCCAATTTATTGTCCTGATTCCTCTCCTTATATTTGACCTATCTATAATCTTCTTTTCTTACCAGCTGTGTTTTGTTTTTGTCTTAATATTCTTGGAGGTAAAGAGTTCAGAAGTAAGATGCTGAAAAACCAAAGATACACTTCTCAAGACCGCCTTATGAAGTAAAAACAACACATTATGAGTTACCGTAATTGAAGGAAAATGGTTATAATACTCTTTGGCTTAAGAGGAAATCAGTCAACTTACCTATGAAACATCTAACATGAAACATTAAAAAATAACAACCTTTATTATAGAAAAATCAAAAGAACTAAGGTAAACCAAATAGTATAATGAACCCTAGGTATAAATGTATTACTTGGTTTCAATAATTATCAACTGTAACCAATCTTATTTCATTTATTTTCCCCAATCCCCATTATTTTGAGGCAGTCTTAGAATCTTATCATTTTACTTTTAAATAGTATAAAATTTATAAAAAATAAGGAATATTTTAATAATGACAATGCCACTGTTACATGTAAATAATATTTCCTTATTAAATATCCAGTGTTCAGATTTCCATGATTGTCTCATACATAGTTTTTCTGTTTTGCCCAATAAAGTCCATACACTGCAATTACTTGTTGTCTTTTAACTTTCTTTTAATCTTCACATTCTAATTTTTTTTGCAATTTATTTGTTGAATAAAACTGATTGTTTGTCCTACACTCTGGATTTTGCTGATTGCATCCCAGTGATGTATTTAATATGTAACCCTCTGAACCTTGTATTTCCTGTAAATTGGTAGATTTTCATTTAAATTAAAAGTTTGATCAGGTTAATGTTCAGTTTTGGTGGATGGGCAAGAATACCTCATAGGTGGTATTTTGTACTTCCATTAGGAGGAAGAAATGTCTGGCCAGCTCTCTTTCTGTGATGTTAGCAGTTATTGATGAATTGCCTAAGTCAACCATCCCAAAACTTTTTAGTCTCAGGACGTCTTTATATTCTTGAAAATTATTGAGTTTTTGTTTATTTTAAATATTGTATCTATTGGTGTTTATTTACCTTACTAGAAATTAAAATTAAGAAACTTTAGAAATTTATTATTTATTTAAAAATTATAATAAACTCAGTGTATGTTTACATAAATAACATTTTTGTGAAAACTATTTTTCCAAACAAAAGCTTAGTGAAAGTGTTGCATTTTTTTTTTTTACATTTTTGTAAATCTCTTTATTGTCCAGCTTGAAAGAAGACAACAGCTTGATTCTGCTATCTGCTCTATCATTTGGTTTGTTACAGTATCACATCATGTAGCCTCTGGAAACTTTATGTACCCTCATGAAAGCATGGAGGGGAAAAAAAGCAGGTAACTTCTTAGTATTATTGCAAAATAATTTTGACTATGCAGATTCTCTGAAAGGGTTTTTGGGACTGACAGTGGTGCCCAGAACATGCTTTGAGCACTGCTGGTCTAGATCCATTTTATTAGGGGTTGCAAAATGGTGATATTCTATTATTACTTGTAATTTATTAGCTAGAATATTTATAAAGAGAACTTTTCCTTCCTTAACTGTTTTAGTTACCTTGAGATATGGTTTGTACAAATAAGGTAAGCTAAATGCTTGATTCTTTCCCTTTAGGGAGATAGAAGCTTTACTGCATTTGTTTTACCACGTGAGATAGGCCCACAAAGACCCCTTTGTGCTGACTGAAACCACTTCCAACTAGAGGCTTCTACAAAGAAAAAGAAGCTTTTTGCTAATACATTTGAGTTGTCTTCTTTAATTATTAAGATGCAGTTTGTATCTCACAGGTTACTTATTTTAATAGTATATCAAATAACATTATAATCTCTTTAAGATGCTGTTGAGTCTAAAAAGAATTGGAAGCTTCCAAGTTATCTGATGCTTTTACCTGTCTCTACTCCCTTATAGAAATGTAAAGATTAACTTGATAATGTTTGCAAATAGTTTAAATCTTTTGTATATTATGAGATATATTACTGTTAACTCTGTAGAAGGAAAAATATAGGCTCTGTTATGGGATGTTAAGTTTTGCTGCAGTTTGATTTTAGAAAACTGAACTGTCTAATCTACTTCCAGAATTGCTTCCAAAACTTGAGTACTCTTGAAGCAAGACTGGAAGTTGTAACCTGTCATAAATGATAAAACCCAGAGACTAAAACTTGGAATGGAATGAAGTCTGGAGAGAGGAGATATGTGTCAGAGTAGTATAAGCAATAGATTAATTGGGCATAATAAAATTTCAAGTCTTGTTCTTAAACAAATGAAAGGAAGGAGTCGTCTTAATTCCTTACTTGTGTATACTTGAGATGAAATGTGGAATCAGTTTTCCTGTACTTAATAATTTTTATTTTAATTGACTTTTGGAATTTTTATGGTATAATAGAAATATGTTGAGACGAGTTTATTGAGCCAACTATCTATAGATCTTAAAATATTTGGCAGTTTAAATAGTTATTTAATGGGAGTTAGAAGTGAGAAGGATGTGAGTTGAAGGATGGAAGGAAGCTGAACCAAATAGAATAATCTGTGAGCAAAATAAATCTTTTCCAGTTAGACTTAATCTCTTGTTGTTTTTGGACCTGATGAAAATTATTTTGGAGATCAGAATTTAATAGCATAGCTATGGTTTGAAGCATAGTTATGGTTTGAAGGTATCTGTTTTGGTTTTGTATTTGTAGACTATAAAAACAATAAAAAATAATTTTTAAATTTATAAAATTTCTTTTAAAAATATTACATTTTTCAAGACTCTTATGAGTAACCACCCTCATTCCATGGAAGCATATCTTAATTTTGAAAGTAAATTAATTTTTTTATTGTTTTAATCTGTTTTTTAAATAATTATTGGGGGTTATATATCAAACCTTCACAGTCGAACCCTAAAATATAAGCATTGTTGATTTTTGCAAAAATATTTGGTGAACTGCCCCATCTTCCTGGAAATTGAAGAGGAGTTGTCTCCTTGTAAATGATGAATGCAATGACTGAATATTCACTACAAAGTCAAATTTTTTTCTTGGTTTACTTTTGGTAGTAAATACATATTGACTGTACTTACACAATTATCAGTATTGTTTCCAATTCCGTTTTTTTAAAAAGTATAAAATTTTGAGCTTTAAGAAAAAAAGTGTTTATTTTGACCTTGAAATAATATGGTATCACATTTAGGATCTCCTTTTTAACGTTATATTTAAAAATATTGACTTTCTAAAAAACAGTTTATGACTGAGCTAATGCCACTGATTTGAAAACAAACAAAAATATACTTTCAGGGCATGTTTCAGTACCGATGAGTGTGAAAACTTGGTAATTGTAGTTTATGGTAATTAATAATCTAAAATCATGACATGATCATGATCCTAAAGGGCCAAAATTTAGAGAAGATTTCTAAGAAATAAAAAAAAGAAACCCTTTGTTTTGAGCATTTAATTTATTATATACTTGTTTTTAATTGAGGGAAGGTTTTGCAGAGATGTAGGTGAAAGAAGAGGATCATTCTGATCCCCCCGCTCTTTTTTTTAAATCTCCAAATCTTTTTGATTACTAAAACCTCACTTCAGGAAAAAAAAAAGGTGGTAGTTGCAGCTCCAATCCTTTAAGTGACTATTTTAAGGAGATTTGCTTTGTTTTTATGAAAATGATTTATGAAAAGTAGATAAAATAGTTCTAAATTTCTCACTAGGTCAAGTTATTTTTAATGGCCAATTTTTGTTTAGAACATAAAATGAGCTATTACAGGCTGCTGTAGACTGAATATTTGTGTCCTCCTCCACCCAATTCATGTGTTGAAACCTAATCTCTAATATGATAGTATTTGGAGGTGTGGGGGGGTCTTTGGGAAGTGATTAGGTTATGAAGGTAGAGCTCTCTTGAATGGGATTAACATCCTTATAAAACAGGTTCTAGTGAGTGCTCTTGCCCCTTCCATCATGTGAGGAGAGCAAAGAGACTTCAGTTAGTGAACCAGGAAGTGAGCTCTCACCAGGTATCCTGTCTGCCAGCACCTTGGTCATGGACTTCCTAGTCTCCAGGACTGTGCGAAATGAATTGCTGTTGCTTATAAACCACCTAGTCCATGATATCTTGTTTTAACAGCCTGAAGGACTAAGACATGAGCTATCATTCGCTTTGGCAATTTCATATTTGCCAATGCTTAGTACTTTTCTGGAATGTGTCTTGCATATGCTTTGGATTTATTTTTGTTGTTTATTACATTATGAACACAAAGCATAGTTAATCATGCATTCTTCAGTTAGGATGTTAACATAAATCATTACATATAGTATACTTTTATTTGTCTTATATAGGTTGCTGCATTAGAAGTTCATACTAGGCTATTTAAAACAAATGTTATTAAACTTTAGTTGCCAAAGAATCACAAAAAGAGATTGGTAAGTCTAGGATAAGGACCCATGAATTTGTATTTTAAGATCTCACTCGATAATTCTGATAAAAGTGGACCATCAAAAATACTTCTGAGAAATGTTGATTTGTGGAATTTATTAATAGCTTCATATAAGCTAAACCAGATTATTCAGGTTTGGTTTATTTTTCTTGACTTTCATTTTAAAAATCTTATTTTTTTCTTAGATTTTTTAGAGTTATTAAACTCAATATTTGGCATGTGAAGGTGGAGTAAGGAAGCACTGAGAAAATGCTGTTTAAAAAATGCTAATCACTAATCAAGGAAGTAATGGAAATGATACTATGTTGTCATTTTAAGTAAAAATAGCTACCACTTTCTGAGAATTCTTACGTGGCAGATAATTTGAGTAAGCACTTTTCATTTATTCGATCCCAAATCTAAAGATAGGTGGGTAAATCTCCATTTTACTAATGAGAAACCTGTGTACCAGCTCAACTTTATACAACTAATAATTACTATCATGCTAAGATTGAAATCCAGGTTTATCTCCTTCCCAAATATCCTTAATAATTAACAATATTCAATAAAAATCAAGAATATGGAGTAAAAGTTATAATTAATAATTCTTAATAATTAACATTAAATTAAAATTAATTTGTATAATGGGCAAATGGTGAGTGGGTAGGCATTTAGTAATGTGAGGCTTGCCCCCTTGATGTTGCCATGGATCTTTACCCTGTGTTTATTTTTAACTTGGGGTATGGAGATTTTCTGAAATTTTTGTTGGTGCCCTGCCCATTTTTCCTCTCTCTCTTATGGTCTTAAGTGTTAATTCACACATTTTAGAACTATTTCTGTATGTATCTTCTGTTCTGTCCTCTAGGAATAGACTTGATGGTAATGGGTGCCATTTTATGACTTAACAATTTACAGATACATGAATGGATTTTATGTGATTTGGTTTAAACCTTCATGGGTCTTTTAGTCTGGAATCCATAACTGGACTCCTACTTTGGTCTTCATGTGTGAATGATACTTTGCCTTGCAGAGGGGATAAAGGGAAGCAAACTGAACTGAATTCTAGTTCAACTTGGCAATGTGGTTCATTAGTGAATGGGCCAGAATGAAGATGTGAATAGAAGAGATTAGTAATCCCAGGCTATCTATCTGTGTATGTTACATGCTTTTGAGTTGGCTCTGATTCCCGGCAACCCTGTGAATAAGTTATGTTCACAGTGTCCTGTCTTCAACAGTCTTGCTCAGCTCCTGTAGATGCATGCTTCTGACTACCTGGTCTTGGTCTACCTTATATGTCATTTTACTCTTTTCCTGCTACCTTCTGTTTTTTTTTTTTTTTCTTCAGCATTATTGTATTTTCCAAAGAATCCTTCCTTCTCATGATGTAGAACATCATGAAGTAGGACAGCTTCTGTTTTGTTATCTTTGCTTCTAGCAATGTTTCGGGCTTAATTTATTCTAGAACTCACTTGTTTGTCTTTCTAGAGGTCCAAGGTATCTATAGAGCTCTTCTCCAGCACTGTATTTTAAATGAATCATTTTTTTTCTTTTTAACCTTTTTCAGTGTCTGACTTTAACACCCGTACATAGTTGGGAATATGAGGATGTAGATGATTTTAGCTTTGGTCTCTAATGACACATCTTTGCTCTTGATGATCTTTCTTAATTCCATTGCTGGCCTACTGAGTCCCGCTTTCTCTTGATTTCTTGACTGCAGTCACCATTTGAATTGATGACCAAACCAAGGAAAGCAAAACCTTTAACAGGCTCTCTACATTCCCCCACATGGAGATACATTAGAAAGTCACAGCCTAAGAATTAAAAGACTTTTGACTTTTTTGTAGCTCTGTAATTCAGGTAACATTTCCCGCATTACAATAGGGCTTTCTTTAATGTTTTTTTTAAATTTATTTTTTGAATTTATTTTTTTTATGGTGACACTGGTTAACGAAGTCCAGTAAGTTTCAGGTGTGCAATTTTACAGTAAGGCGCATATATATTGCGTTGTGTGTTCACCTCCCATAGTCAGGTTTCTTTCTGTCACTACATATTTGACCCTTTTTAACTTTTTTGAGAAGACTTTTAGTTTGAGAATTTCTTCTTGTATTTTTTTCAAGTGGCAACATTTGGGTTATTGTTTGAGGTGCTTTTATTTATTTTTAGTTTTATTACTTTTCCATTTTACTTTCTGAATGTGACTAACTGGGCTGTAACCCTTCTATATAATAATTCCCTGAACATTGTATATAGTAATTCTCTGAGCCATCCTTAAGATATGGCACTAACTGATCATATTATCTTTTACCGGCGACACATGGGCTTTTCATAGATGCTTACCAAATAAGTATGGGGATGGAGAACATGGGGAAGGCTTTGGTTTAACGTACATAATAATGCAAAAGCAGAATCAAACTTCGTAGTTATCAAATTTCCCAATTTAATAGGGCTTTAAAGTATTACTAAAATAATTTTTTTAGGCAGTAAGAAAACTTTTATAACTAAAAGTGAAATAATATCTTAAATATAATACATAATTTTAATTTTTAAAAGAGTTACATGCCCATGATAAAATTTCAAGTGATACAGGCAACCATTGTTATTTTTGTGTTATTTTTGTATTTTCCAGAGAGATTCTCTACTTTTACCAAATGATATATATAGCTGTCCCCAGAGATTCTTTCAAGGCTGATAATGAACACTATAATGAATTTGAAATCTTTTGTCAGTAAGTTTTCTGGTTAGAAATATTATGGTTAAAAGTTTGAAATGTAAGTTTTTAGGGACAGATTTCTTTTGTTAACTATAAGTATATATTTACTATTTATATTCTTTCATTTGTTCTTTATTTTTATTTTTTATTTGTTTTTTGGTTCTTTTTTTTTAAAGTACAGTGAAATGCTTTTTGCCATCCTACTGGGTAGGCTGAGTCTGGATTTTAGGGAAGCTCTCTGGCCTGGAGGTAACAAGTTAGAGCTAGCCAGTCTGTCGATGGCAGTGGTTCTCAAACTTCAGCTCATGTCATTATCACTGGGAGGGCTTGTTATAACACATGTTGCTGGGTTTCACCCAAACAGGTTCTAATTCTATAGATTTTGGGTTAGTTTAGTGTCTAGGAATTTGCATATCTAACATATTCTCAAGTGATGCTAATGCTACACATTTTGAGAAATAATGATCTGTGCTGTTTAAACCATGTGAAAGTAGATAGATTACCTAGGGAGGGCAGCTTAGACATAAAAGCTGAGTCGTGTGGCCTGAGCACACTTAGTTGATGGAGGTAAGGGGTGAGGTGAGTTCCTGGTCAGGAGGAGAAAAGTTCAGGTAGGCAAATAAATTTGGTGCTCTCTTGGAAGTTTCAAAATCCACACAAACATGGTAAAGGATTTAAGAGATTTCTGAGAAAAGAATTATGAGTTTTAAAGAAAAGTTCTGTATTTTTGCCTTTTGCGCAAGAAGGAAAGGGTTGCAGTAGAGTCTGTTTCATTTCTAGGTTGGCCAGGAAGGTGGGTGTGGTTATGGAAATGGGGGAGGTATTGGCTGTTTCCAAAAGGAAAATTACCTGGATTTATGACAGAATGTGGAATCAGCAACATCGTGGAGTTTCCTAATTTTAAAGTCAATTTGCCCATGTTTGAATTCCAGCTATGTTTGAGAATTAGTGATTGATCCTCTTATTTATATTTTTAAAGATGAATGTTAGACACAGTAGGTATTTGATTAATGAATTTTCATTTTCACCAAATAGTCTTTTTTGGTTTCTAGATTGTTGATGTATCACGGAATCTTTTTAATTTTGCTAGTGTACAGATTTATACTTTTTGTCTTTGTTATGTTGTATTATTCATGTCTCTTTGCATTTAATTTCACAGTTTTACTCAGGTATACAATAAAAGGAGAGGAAGTAAATAAAGGCCTCTTTTAATTGCTTTAGCAGATTAGGTAGGCATGAATGTTAAGAATTTGTAGCCTTCAGATCAGTGAAACTTAAGTCACCATATAGGAGGGTAGCCACTATCAAGGTGACTATTGAGTACCTGAAATGTGGCTAGTCTGAGTTGAAATATGCTGTAAGTATAAAATACTGGATTTTGAATACTTAGCATGAAACAATATTAATATTAAATTATTAAACATATTTTATATGAATTATATATTGAAATGGTACTTTTGGTCTATTGGGTTAAATAAAATATATTATTAAAATTAAATTTTTCTGTTTTTTACTTGTTTTCATGTGGCTATTAGAACATTTAAAGTTACATGTGTGGCTTACAGTGTGTTTCCATTGGACAGTATGGATTTGGGGCGAAGAAAAAAATCACATTAGCGACATCCAACTTTTGATACTCTGCCATTTGTCAGTGGACGAAAAAGCTTTGGAAGAGGTGAACTAAATAGTGAATCATATACTGTTATAAAAAGATCTGTTATCTTTAAATGGCTAGGCAGTAGCAGTTTACATGGTATTCTAAAGATATAGTGGTAGAGGATCTTCTATAAATGATAATTATAAAAATGACTTGTTACATGAGCCTCTTTCCCCAGAACATGAGTCATAGTTCTTTTTTTAAAATCAGACTTTAATACTAATTTATATAGATAGTACTCGATGAAGAAAATGCACAAGCAGTCTGATTTGATCATATTGACCTCATTTTTGGTAATTACAGAAAAAGGTTTAATCTTATGCCACTTAGAGGTTTATTATGCAAATCAGTGCTTATCAAACTGCCACCAAATGACCCCTGGGCAGAAGAGGCTATAGTTCTGTAGCCCAGTGGGCCTAGGTTATAGTAGTCCAGTTGTCCAGTTCTTTGAAGTCTGTTGTTCTGCCACCACCACTACTTTTCTGCCAACTTTTGTGTCTGATAAACCAGTTGATAAAGAAGAGTGGATCTTTTCTTTCCATGTCTCAGCCCTCCTACCCTCACCCCTTAATCTTCTTTTGAACAATTTGTAAAACTGCTTTGGGAGGGGGGGTTATGTAGTCTTTTAAATCCAAATATTTTCATTTGTTTTAATATCAGAAAAGAAAAATGGAAACAGGATGGGCCACAGACAAAATCCTTTCTAAATATCACAGAAAATAATTTTAAAAAACTTTTGATGTTCTGTCTTGGTCATTTTTAAGATAATGTGTAGTCTCAAGCTGCTATAGCTTATTTTCCTCTTAGTATAAGAGTGCGGTAAATATTCTGAGTGATTGCGGATAGAAATATGCATGATTGTAAAATAGAATTTACTGCTAAAAGGTTTTTTTTTTTTTTAACACTTCAGTCTTATTTAGGGATGGAAAGGTCTGGACAATATGTGAACTAGAGCATTTTCTCCAGTCATGTATTACTACTGTACAAATGGGGATGAAGTTATTAAGATGAGGGCAGTGTTTTTAATGACAAGAACAAATGAAGCCTGTCCATATTTGTACTTGGCTTTATTTGGCCTTCTTCACTTGACTTATTTTAATGCCCCATTGTAAAATTAACAGAGATTTTTAGATTAATTTTAGATTAAAAAAAATGTGTGTTGAGTCAAGAGACTTAAATAGAATTTATTTCATAACTTTTAAAAAATGTTGGAATACTTAGTAAGTTGAATCTGTAAACATTTGAAAGAAGTAATTAAACAACTAATTTTTGGTATTTGTTTTGAAAGATGACTGGTTTATTCTTTTGGAATTTTAGTGTTATAAAACAAATCTGCATTTGTTTTAGAAATATTGTTCACTAAATTTACTAAATTGTTATGTGTACTGATGATATGCATCTGTATGTAAACATAAATTTTTATTTTGACACAGGACAGAAGATTTTGTTCTGCTTGGTTGTCTGATAGAAAAACAAATAACCCTATTACTCATTAAAAAAGAAAAATTGGAAGAATTTCAAGTATTTAGTTTCCTATTAAATATAGATGGGAAGATAGACGTCTCTGTTGGAGTTTTCCTCATGTGTAAGGTTTATTATACAAATCAGTGCTTATCAAACTGTCACCAAATGAGTGTGTATTAATAACTCTTAGCTTGATTCTGATTTAATTTCCTTTAAAGACTCAATTAATGACAGTTAGTTACTGTTATTTATGTTGAATATAGCTTATTAGTTAGGAGGGTGCCATTGCCAGATGCAAGAATCTGTAGACATCTAGGATTCACATTTTTCTTAACTGTCAAACCTAAAATAAAAATTTCACTGTATTTCTTAGTCTTCCGAGTTAAAGTGACACAAATTATTGGATAAAGAATAACTCTTGGTGCATTTTCTCCTATACCATGTTGCCTGCCTCGTAATCTTCCTCTCTTTTGTACATAGAGTGTTTTTTAGACCTTATCTTACATTTGACACTGTAAATTGCTCTTTTCTTGAAAGACTCTCTGAAAGAAAACTCCTTTTCCTTTGCTTCAGTGATGCCACACTCTCCAGATTTCTCCTCTAATTCTTTGATCACTCCACAATCTCTATGCTTTATAACTTCTTTAAATGGTGATATTCTTCATGGTCCTATCCTAGACCTTCTGAATCTATATATGATTCCTCAGGAATCTCAATCACTTCCATAGCTTCAGTTTCCATGTGTATTTTATTGTTTATTTTATTGAGATATAATTGATACACAATAAATGCAGAAATTTGAAGTGTGCAATTTGACATTATGTATACACCCATGAAACCATCACTACAATCAAGATATTGAACATATTCATCACTCTCAAAAGTTTACTCATACTCCTTTGTAATTTCACCCCCATCCAAGGCAACCACTGATCTGCTTTCTGTCACAATAGATTATTTGGCATTTTCTAGAATTTTATGTAAGTATAAGCATACAGTATGGACTCTTCTAAAAATCTGGCTTCATTTAGCTTGGTTGCGTGCTTGT
>NW_011888790.1:12715038-12715774 GCF_000151845.1 Pteropus vampyrus | reverse complement strand
CGCCCATCATTCTTAATGTCTCAGATCCTTTATCCTTCACATTCTGGACTTTAGAAATACATACAGTCCCTGGCCTATGATAGTTTGATTAAACGATCTTTCAAATTTACAGTGGTGCAAAAGGATACGCGTTCAGTAAAAACCATATTTTGAATTTTGAATTTTGCTCTTTTCCCCAGGCTAGCAGTACGATACTGTCTCATGATGCTGGACCGTGAGCTTCAGGTCCCAGTCAGCCACGAGATCATGAGGATAAACAACTGATAATCTACAGTGTATTTCGTTGCCAGGGCTTTTTGGATATTGTGTTCTGAGCATGTTTAAAGTAGGATAGGGTAAGCAACTGTGTTTGGTAGGTTAGATGTATAAATGCATTTTCGACCTACAGTATTTTCAATTTATGGTAGATTTATTGGGATGTAATCCCATCATAAGTTGAGCATCTGTACTGGATACTGGCTTCCTCAAATGGGACATGCTCTTCCTCACCTTCATACCTTCACATTACTACTGTCCTCTGCCCATGAAGGGATTCCATCCCAAATGTGCCCATCTGTTTTAAATGTTACTTAGGAAATCTTCCTCAATCCCAGATCTGGGTTACATATCTCCATTAGTATTCTATTTTAATTACTTGTCTCTTTCATGTACTGGACAGTATGCTTCATGGGGATGAAGTTTTGTGTGTTTTTGTTAATATTTGTATTGGCTTCGCTGACAAGTCTGCTGACACATG
>NW_011888790.1:12708696-12709740 GCF_000151845.1 Pteropus vampyrus | reverse complement strand
ATTATTTGGCATTTTCTAGAATTTTATGTAAGTATAAGCATACAGTATGGACTCTTCTAAAAATCTGGCTTCATTTAGCTTGGTTGCGTGCTTGTATCAGATGGTTCTCTCCCCAGCTTTGGGGTGCTTCTGCATGTATATGCACCGGTCGATATTTAGTTTAAATCTAGAGAAGGTTATCCTTTCACATCTCTAGAGATTTCTGTGTGGTTCCTTGCTCTTCATAATTCTTCCTTGCAAATTTTAGCTATGTTGGCCTTCTGGTACTTCACATCTATTTCTTTAGGGAGATTGCTGGGCTCTGTTGAGGATCTTTCTTCCTGTGCTGCTGTCTGGAAACTCTTCCCCAGAGAAAAATTGTAGATAGAGCTCACCTTGTTAGTTTCTGTCTTTCAGGGGTCTTTGCGTGCTGCCTTACGTTCATTGTCTGAAAACCATTAGATATTTGATCTATTTTTTGTTGTTCTTGTTTCAGGCAGGAAGGTAAATCTGGTCCCTATTACTCCTGCTTGGCCTGAAGTGGATGTCATTACTGTTAATTCATGATAATCTATTTAATAAATTGTGACTATTTCCTCTTGAATTTGAGACTTGTGTGCCAGACTGGCAACTGAATGTTTCTGCTTATTTCCTAAAAATTTATAATCTTTTCCTGCTAAACTTTATTGTTCTGGTGTTCCCTAACTTGTGAGTAGTACAACCTAGTCTTCCAAGTTACTGATATCAGTGTTCTGAATTCATGTATCTTTATTTCCCTGCTCCACCTTCATATCACATCCATTCAGCACATGTTGTCAACTTTAGTTCCTAGATACTACTCAGATTCATCTACAACTGCTAGTTCACGACACCAGTAGTGCTCACTTGGATCCCTGCAGTGGCTTCTCATTAGTTTATGTGCTTCCATTGTATTTTTTTGTCTTACAATCAGAGCTAGATTTCAAAACATAAATCTATTCATACAGTTTTTCTGTTGGAAAAGGAGTTAGGAAAATTCCAAAATCTTTAAGATAGTTTAAAAAATTCTTATATTTTGGCTTTCAC
>NW_011888790.1:12689014-12703296 GCF_000151845.1 Pteropus vampyrus | reverse complement strand
CATGTACTGGACAGTATGCTTCATGGGGATGAAGTTTTGTGTGTTTTTGTTAATATTTGTATTGGCTTCGCTGACAAGTCTGCTGACACATGTGAATATTCTGAATTGAAGACCATATACATGAACATCTGACTGCTGAGAAAAAGGAATCAAGAGCAAAAACTCGAAATCCCTGTTTTTGAGAACTTGTTCCTGAGTTGTTAGACTATGTGGACAGAGGCTGAGCTGTTTCTTCTCAGAATCTTAGAAATGCAGTATCTCAGGCCTCAGTTAAGACTTACTGAGTTAGAATCTGCATTTTCAACTTAATACCACCAGAATTAGGCCTTTTGAGCAGTTTTTGATAAGAGGGGAAGCAAACTCTCCCAGAGCCTGCCTTGGTCAGTTGATTTTAGGAAGGAGGAATACATTGCTTTTGCACAGAGGGACAGATCTATCTTTTGAGCCATCGTGTTAGAATTGATGCAAAGCTTTGTCTGTTACATGAGAGTGTATCTCCTCTTTTCAATATAGTGATCATGGATACTACATTATAATAATAATTATTATCATTGGTCATATTATAACCATTGGATTGATTAGTTCGTGCCTTTTCCCCTTATACACACATTTTGCTGGTGCTTTAATGGGACGGTATTTGTAATTAAGATAAAATTTGAATGCAGCCACATTTAACCAAACATATTATTTATGCAGTGGGGCTGCCATTGTGAGTAGACGTCCATCCATTATTCTAATCACTTCTGTTGTGCCAATACGGATGCTATTTCCCTGAGTCGCAGGACTGGAGTATTCTTCCAGTATTATCACAAGGATCTTTGGATTTTCCCCATAGCTATTCTTTAAGGACTGTCAATTCATTTTTGTAATCTTTTCATCTTATTCTTTTAGGTTTGCAGCTGCTGTTTTAACATATTTGGCTACTTGAATTAAGCTGACCTGACAGTTTGGCTCTTATAGGAAGATTGCATATTATTCATATAGTACCTGTAGTAGTACTTAATTTTCTATAATTTACACTATAAAATAAGGATCAATTAGAGCAATTTGTGAATTTTTAGGCCTAAACTTAAAAGTGGACAATTAAATGTGTGGATATTGTCTGCAATTAAAATAATTTGTCAGATTAACTTTCTTTTTAAAAAACAAGAAATCGAAATTTTAAAATAGGGTGAATTTATTTTTAATAAGCACTGCTGTATATTCAAGTGAAAAGTATTTAAGGAGATTGAAATTTCAATTACAAAAATTATTCTGCTTTCTAGTAGAGAACTTCTGTTCTTCAAAAATAGATCAGTTAAAAGTTTTTAAATGATGCAGTTGACATAGGATTTCCTGCAGTTGTAATATTTAATTTAGTCCGTTTTTGCTAAAAGTAGAAATGTGATTTCTATTATTGCAATGTTGTAGACAGAAAAAGCTAGCACAATAATATGTAGAAAACTACCAAAAGATAATTTTATTTAAAATTTTATATTATTATTATTTTTATTAATGATGGAGAACATAAACATGAAAACTCATGACAGACATTTTAAATTCTTCAGAAAAGAAACTCTTTGTCAAATCCTAAATCTAATTCTTCGCTTTTAAGCCAGGTTTCATTCCCTCACAAACTAATGTTAAATCCTTCCAGGAATGCACAGTGTCCCTGCCAAAGGTTTTCACATGGTGATTGATGAAAAGATTTGCTGCAGAATGTGCATTCTTTGTAAATACATTTTAGGAACAGGTTAATATAAAGGTTGGAAAATGAAGTGCATGATTGTCCATATTTTTCTTATTTTATGATTGAACTCTTTCCAAAGAGCTTTTGAAAACACATTCCCTAAGGAATCGTGAATCTGACGCTTTTTCATATAAAAGATTTAAAATGCCTTGTATTGAAACCCTTTCTTTAATTAACTGAAATCCTCACATTCATCAGATTGTGGTCTATATTACAAGGTATATTTAACCAATAAGTATCTTTGTATTTCTTAGTAAATTAAATATTTAACTTCCACTAATGCTGTTAAGTGTTTCAGGGTCTTGGCAGTTATGAGCTTGTTTTTATCTTTCCTTCTTCCTTTTTTATTAATTGTGGTAAAATATACATAACATAAAAGTTGCCAGTTTATCATAAAATGTACAGTTCGGTGGCATTAAGTACATTTACATTGTTGTGCAGCCACTTTTTCATATTCTCACATTGAAACTCAAACAGTAACTCATCATTTCCCGTTCCTCCCCACCCCACACTCCTAGCTACTACCATTCTACTTTCTGTCTATAAATTAGACTACTTTAGGTACTTCATAGTGGTGGAATCATACTATATTTGTCCTTTTATTACTGGCTTATTTCTTTTAGCATGATGTCTTCAAAGGTTCTTCCATGTCAGTAACGTGTCAGAATTTCCTTATTAAGGCTGATTAATATTTTACTGTGTGTGTATATCCATTCATTAGTCTGATGACATTGGGTTGTTTGCTTTTCTTTCCTTTTATAGCATAAATTTTAAGTACTAATTGTATCAGTCCCTTCTAGTATTTTACAGATGGTTCAGAAATCCCCTGTAGAAGGGACCAAGAGCTTTAAGTCTTGAGATTATTTTTTTTCCTCCTTGATTTTCTCACTGTTACTTGAGTCTTTGTTTTCTTAGTCCAGCCTGGATAGGTGAATAGCCTGATCCTCTGTCCAAATCTAAATTGAGATACCACACGAGGCAGCTATATTGAGAGATTGAGTTGAGATAGAGAAGACTAAAGTCTGGGATCCAGGATGCAGGCTTGTAAGGAAAAGCTACATGCAAATTATGTCCCATAATTTCTTTAAGCAGTTCTCTCCTTTGGTTGTAATTTGCTTTTCTTTGAGATTATACATGTTTACACTTATTTACTGAGTGTTTATATTTCTTTTCTGAATTACCTGTTCATGTTTATGGTGTATATTAATTTCAGTCACTTAAAGTAAAAGTTTAAGTGTGAAGGAAAAAAATATTTTAAATTTCAGAAATGTAATATTTTGCTTTATTTAAAAATTTGTTTATGTAATATGATTATGCTTTATGCATTTCCCAGGCACCTAGTTTTTTTTGTTCGATACTCTAGCATCCAAGTAGATTTACTGATTGCAGATACAGAATGTTAGTGTGTGTTTGATATCATCATACTGACCTTATTCACACTGCTATGCTATAATACAATGAAGGATTGCTATGACATTAAAGTTATAGATTGGTTCTCTCAAGTTGTTCTTCCCAAGGAATATAAAAATAAGGTTTTTGTCATACTTCAACTTGAGAACTAACATCTAAGCCCGTTGACTAATTCAACTAAACCTTGACTGTGGGTATGGACTGAGTTGAAAACACAGTAAAATGGAATGGATATTGATAGTGTTTAAAGTATTAGTTCAGTCCTTGAGTTTTATTTGAAGGGATAATTGAGACAAGGATCTCCCATTGCTCTATGTAATGAGATTTTTAAAGTTAAATTGTGATTGGCTTTCAGTTAGGGAATAATGTTCATCAAGAGCCAGTGGTATTTACCAACTGTGCCTGTGAAAACATTCCTTTTCACCCTCAGATGCTCAGCCTTCTGTTTTCCAAGTGACATTATTATAGCCCTTTAGTAGTCAGAAAAATTAAAAGCACATTTTAAAAGCATGAATAGCAGAGCCTTCAGTTTCACAAAATTACTACTTTTTATGATAATGCAAATACAGGATTTCTGAAAACTTAGTGAATTTAAGTTTAACTGTTAATCAGTCTTTGACATTTTAAGGACCCAAATGGTAGAAGTATAAAGCGTATGACTATTTTTGGTTTTATTGGGCTGCTTAATAACTTCTGATTTTGTTACATTGAAATACGGAAATATGACCATTTAAGAAATTTTGGGCATTCTTTTTGCTATAACTCTTTATTGGCTGAAACAGCAATGTAATTAAGTTTTCAGCTAAAATAAAGTGAACAGTATGAATATATTCTATCAAACTGAAGGTTTTTCTGGGTACAGTACCTTCTTGGAATGCTAGATGGAATATAATTTATTAGTCATTTGTTTATCTATTATACTTTAATCATTTACTTATGGATTTTTATAAGGATTCTCGAGTGTTAGGAATGTTAGAAAACTATATTGGGAAATTGTGATACTTAGTTGTTGTCGTAACTTCCTCTTAAATAGACTTTTCACTATTCCTCCAGATTTTGCCTGACCCTTTCCCTTGTTTTTAGGGGCTTCTGGTACTTTCAGTTGCTAAGCCTTTTCTCCATTCCTTAGTATACTCCCCCCTCCCTCCTTCTTTGGCTAATGTAGATTTCAGCTTTTTCTGCTCTGAAAAATCAGCAGTTGTCCATCTGCTTTCTATATTCCATTTAGCTGCCATCTCCCATTCCTTTGCCTCAGGTTTTTATTTTTTATTTTTATTTTTGTCTTTATAGGCTAATATCTTTTTAACATTTCTTCATTGTCATTTTAGTGGAAGGGAACTGAGAATAAATATATTAATTATATCTGTCTTATTACTCTGTCCTCATTTGCTAACAATGTCTTGCATGTAAATATTGAAGGAATGATATATCCATTAGGTTGTGTAACAAATGTGTAAATAATGAAGGAATGATATATCCATTAGGTTGTGTAACAAATAATGTCTTATAATTGTGTAAGTATAATTTCACTTGAGTATCACTAAATGTGGTTATATAAAATTAATTTTTTTATGGTTGAGGAGTCTGGGACTCAAGAGGTAGGGATTTGCTTAAGGTTGTATGGTAGCAGAACCTAACTGCAACCCATATGTATGAAGAGCTTGTCACTGAAAAGCTGCTCCCTCTTTGAATTGCTGTAAGAAGATCAGTATTAAGCTGGCTTCCTGGGCATTCAGATTATACTAAGAAATAGAATAGGTGGGATAATGAGGATATCGATATTTCAGGATATGACTCTGAAACTTTTTAGAGTTCCATATAATATTAATATTGTTACCACTAATATTGTGTATGTTGTTATCAAGACTTTGTGTTAATTTGCTGAAGAATTTTGGTTTTTATCATAAAGATACTAGTTGTTTTTTGGAAGATGATTTTGTTCAAGCCCCAAATAAAGACAGAGGAGTATTTTCCCCTGGAAAGAGCTGCAGAGGAAATAGACTCTAAGCAAGAGCTGGACTTCATTTAATGCAAGAGGGAGGAGGGGATGGAGAATGTTCTTTGAAATGGTGAGGACTTCGGACATTTGTATAGAGAGTACATTAGAGCTTACACTCTAATGTTTACCTATGGTCCTTTGATGATAATATAAACTAAAGTTACAGTTAATGTTTCATTAAGTTTAGTGACAGCCCCATTGGCATTTCAGCTTATTACACTCATATCGAAAGGTTCCCAAACTTTCTCAACTCACCACACACTTTGTGTGCCAGTTCATTTTTTCACGATATCCTTAGATCTAAAGAAACACCAAATAATTTTATTTACTTAGTAAGCAGTTTGAATAAATAATTCATATGCATTTTTTGACTTTCTTCTTTGAATAGATATTTTTATTTCCTTAAGTAAAAAAAGTTTTTTAATGGGATATATGTGTCTCTTGGGTACTACATAACAAACCTTGGAATCAGATTGGAACTTCTACCACCATTTCCTATTCCACGTTGATTGGCGTTTTTTGGCCTTTTTTTTTTTTTTAAATAGTTACAGAGACTTAGTTTTGCAAGGATATGGTGGTGTAAAAAAGAATACAGCAGGATCTAATTTTGAAACTGAACTACTTTGAGCTAGTGGTTTATGAGTGTTCTACAGATAGATGTCAGAAATTACTTGTTTTCCTTGGAGGAGCCTTCGAGTTCACGGCATCTTGGTACACTATTTGAGAACCATCATTCTTTTTAAAGAATTATTAGAGATGGAATGTGTACACTCGGATCTATTTGAAATCTGCAAGAATTTTAGATCCTAATTTTAGTATAGACCTCAAGTAATGTGTTTTTTTCTTTATCCGTGTTTTTAGTCTTTAAATTGACAGTCTATTTACAAACAAAATAAAAATATAAAGCTTCCTCTCTTTGTTCATAGACTTTAAAAACTGAATAATTAATGTAGGTAAATGTTTTCTTTTTAACTTTCTGAAGAAAGGCACTATTTAAATACTAGTTATTTGATAAAGGAAATAGGAAAACAACTACAGTATAGGGAAATGGAATTTTTGTTACCTAGTGTCCTTTTGAAATCTTTCACATCAGTGGTTTAGACAATAGTAAATGTGTTCTGAATACTGAAGGAAGGTATGTAAATGAATACTTTGTGCTTGTAAATTGTTAGGCATATAATTTGATCTGAACTATGTAATGGGAAAGGCATATTATTATCATTCTTTAAAAGGCTTTGAAAAGTATTCTACACAAGGCATTTTTCAGTAAATGTCAGAATTAAGACAAAACGAACTTACCATTTTATGTAGGTATTTTGTTTTTACCCCATTATGAAAGTCTTGTTCACTTCTTCTGACACATGACATCAGGAACTTTGGATCCTTTTAAAATGAACTAAAACTCAGTGATATTAGATTTTGGCAATTCAAACAAATCTTAAATTTCAATTACAAGGAAAAGAGACCACATAGTAAGCACATTTGTACTGAAGGAATGTTTTCCTTTCTAACTATATTGTGTTAATGTTCATTAATTCAGGTGTGTCAGATCAAATAGTGTTAATTATCCCACCGTTTGCTTTCATACTAAATTGTCTAAGTTTATAGAGAAGCATGGACACAAAATCGACTAGTAGACCAAAAATGGTCCACTTTTGTTCATGTATCTATTATTCATTTACAATGCCATCGAAATATTTTTCATATGGTTAAGACCCCAACAAACATTTAGATATTGCTTTACTTTTGCTGTGTACATTCTGATATTCCTTGACAGTTGAAAAATAGCAGGTAACCATTTATGAATATTATTTTCACGTATCTCTAGCTTACTCTGTGCTTCTCCTTTTCTCTTTGTAGATTGGAGCCACAAAAATGATAAACCCTGAATGAGCTAACTACTCAGTAGATTTTTTTTTTTTTAATATCTAGGGTTTAGAGAAGGTATTATTTGTAAATGCTATTTTATGAAAGTTATTTTTTGTGGGGGAAGGAGATAAAATTTTGTAAAGATTTCTTGTTGAAACAGCAGAATCAGCTTGTTTCAGTAACCAACTTTTGAACTAATAGACTTCTTGAGAATATGTAGGCCCCATAAGCTTTGAAAATTTTTAAACTGTGTTTGTTTTTGCTTTCAAATAGCATTTAAATGTTCATTCACGGGCAGCTGGACATTTCATTTGTAAGATTTTCTTGCTTTCTACTTTTACGAGTTGTGACATGAAGCTAAGAACTAGCTGAAGTCTGTGTTCTTCAACTTGCTATGTGTATCTTTACATTTTCTTGAATGTTAATTATTTCTGTTCAAGTAATCTGCAGGGTACCAAATTAAAAGCAGATAAGAGTTAAGAATACTGTACCCGAAATTGATAAGTAACTTAATTTCTTCCTTCTTTCTCTATCTCTAGTATTTATTGAGCAACTACTGTATGCTAGGCACTTTGAAGTGCTAGTGAGTCAAAGGTAAATAGTAGTTCTAATTCTTAATATAAAGAATTACATGCAAAATTTGCCTGAAAGTAAGATTTGCCTTTATAATGTAAAATGTGAGTTGATTCTAGTATAAGAATATAGCAATAACTAAAAATAAGGACACTTTCTTGAGCATTAAACAGCTTTTAAAAATCCCATCTCAAATGACGAGCTGTTGTTTTTTTTTTTTTTTGAAGTTACTGATCCTAATGTAGAAATGACTTTGTATTGAATACTATTAACCTCAGTAGTAGCTTACTTTAATCAATATGATGTTTTGTATTCTTGGAATGTTTTCCACTAGGGTCAGCTATTATATGTGGTTATGGATTGAATTTTGTACACCCTTTCCCCCAAAATTAATTTGTTGAAGCCCTAACTCCCAATATGACTATATTTGGAGGTAAGACCTTTAAGGAGATAATTAACGTTAGATGAGATCCTAAGAGTGGGGCACTAATTTCAATATGCCTGCATGCACATGGAGAAAAGGCCATGTGAGGATACAGTGAAAGGCAACTGTCTGCAAACCAAGGAGAGAGGCTTCAGTAGAAACCAAATCTGCTGACACCTTGATCTTGGACTTCCAGCCTCCAGAACTGCAAGAAAATAAATTTTTGTTGTGTAAGCTACTCAGTCTGTGGTGTTTTGTTTTGGCAACCCCAGCAAACAAATGTATATGCCCTAACCTAGGCATGTGTTTGGTAAAACAATTTCTCATGTCGTATTGAAGTTTTCTACAACTAAAATTTAAAACCTCAATCTTAGGTTGTTCTCAGTTCTTTAATTTCTTCCAAATATGTAGATTCCCAGAATGATATAGCAAATTTAAAGAAAGGCTAATTTTCTTTTACATGGTCTCATCTGTTGAGCAACCATATGTTGAAGGAACCCTTGACAAGTGATTGTTATTCACTGACTTCCACTTTTTTTTCTTTTATTCACTTTTTATTTAAGTTATGTTTTAAAATTATAGTTTATTATAGTTTGGTAGAATTTTCTTTCTCAGTGACATAAAATAATGGTATGTTTTCAATCTGGCATCTTAGATTCAGTAAAATATATTTTCCCCTTTATACTGCCCCCCCCCATTAGCCTTAAAAGCTTAATTGTTTCCAAATTTGTAAAGTAGGGATGATAATAGTATCTATCTCATAGGGTTGTTGTGATGATTTTAAAAGAGTTATGCTCTGAAAAGCACTTAGAACAGTGCCTGGCACATAAATGCTATAGAATTGTTAGCTGTTAATTATTTTTATATTTGAGTTAACATGAGTAGTGTTTGCTCTAAAAAATTTTTTTTTTTAAACTATCAGTTGACTGACTACCTTTGTATAATCAAAAAAAACCCTGAGAATTAAGGGCTCAAATACAGTTTAATGCTATCTAATGAAAGTTAAAGTAAAATGAACCTACTATTAAATGATGGGTGTTTTACGGTAATTAGACAAAATGGAGATTACATTTTTGGTTCTTTTTTTTTAACTTTCTTTGTTGTCTAGCCATTGCCAGTACAATTTAGTTATCCTCCCCCAACCTCAGACTCTCAAATGCACATATACGTACTCATAAGCTCTCATCCAAGACCCCTACCCATCAAACTGTTCTAGGATCGAGTTCCTTCATACTGTGTCCCTGTTCTCCCAACTAATCAGTTTTCTCTTAGATTCTTTCCCTTTATTCTCGAGATGTGTCTATCCAAAGTATTAGCTTGGCAGACTCTCCTTTGGTTGTACAGGTTGGATTTGCTGACTTGGGTTGCACTATGATCGCAAGCCTAGGATAGAAAAAGAAGGTACAGCAAATAGGACTGAATCCTTGAGTCTTTGGGCTGATGGAAGAGAAGTAGAGGATTTAGGACTAGGGGTGTGCTAAGGAAAAACCCTTGGTGTGTGAGGAACATGCTAAGTTAAAGTAGATTAATTTCTCACTAAGTTGTTCATTCATTTACTTTATATTAAATACCTATAGTGTGCCAGCCTCTGTGCTAAGTGCTAGCTTCCAGTCAAGATCAGTTTTGTTTTATGTAGATATGAAATTTTAATTTTTTTGTGAGAGGAACTGTTCTTAAAAATGAATATAGATCGGTATGAATGATATATATGTTATTTTCAGATTGACTATGAGATATAGGGGAAAGGATGTATATAGAGGACAAAGATGTTTAAACAGACATATAAACATTCTTGAGAGGGACTAGAAGGAAAAAGAAGACTGAAGATGAACTTTACAGACACTAAACCAAAAAAGTTAGGTCCTCTGTAGAACTTCTACAGAGCTTTGTGCTGTGCTTGTGGACACTTAGCAAAACTGACTCTCAACCTATTCTTCTCTAGAATCCTGTTTCCTATAACTTTCCCTTATTTAGTAATTTCTTTTCAGTAGTATTGACCAAATGATGTTCTCTACTGAATCTGGCCAAAGGAGACAAACTGTTTGGTGGTTTTGTTTTTCTAAGCATAAAAGGGATTCCAGGATAATTTCTCAGTTCCAGAGAAGTTAGTGCTCATTACTTTTGTTCAAGTATGTATATAAATTATTCTGTCATTGTGTTTATCCAAATATTTCTGAATTCTCAGAAAAAGTATATAGCATTGGAGAAAATTCAACGTGTGGTAGATGCCTTCTGTTCTATACTCTTCTCTTCCCCTGCCTCCCAAAATCTTAGTAGGTAGGTAGACTATAGGAAATTCTGTGTTTTTATAAACAAACAGTCCTGCAAAAATTAGTAAGACGTAACTTATTAAAAGTTTCAGGGTTTTTGCCTGCAATCCTTGTAGACTAGACTACATTCAGATCATCTAAATTTATTAATCACTGCTTTTCATTATTTTTGGGGAAGGGTTTGAGATTGAGAGTAATCCATATTAATTACTTAAGACAAAAGTTTTGCCTTGTTCCGTGCTGAAGGAAAAGGGGCTTTACTGCATAGTGTTTCTTAAATCATGCTGTATTTTTAAGAGTTCTTAAAAATTCTGTTTCTCAGAATCTGTAGTGAAATTGATTGGGATAAAATAGGAAGTAGGTACCAGAAGTTATTTCTGTGTACATGAGGATTTTACTAATTGTACTTTTAAGCAGAAGGAATATTTCTGAAAAAGTGAATAAATTTGGTGTTAAAATTGTTTAAAATTTTTATAATGGTTTTAGGAAATACTAAGGGAATATACATTTGTATTAAGTTCACATTGTGTAAGTATTACTGATAAAAAAAAAGGACACAAACAGTACTGGATTAGGTTTCTGCCTATGGGATCCTTAAAATCTAATTAAGTAGATAGGATTTGCAAATGTGGAAGAAGGGAACAATGATATATAGTATGTAAATAAGAACTAGAGTTAAAAATTAGGAAATTGAAAATGTATAATCTTATTTTTTACGTTTCAAATAATCAGACAAAATTTCATTTGATAGTCAATAAATACAACATGCCTACTACATGGAAAAATTAATTGGATACTTGTGTTTGGATAAGCATAGAGAATTAAGAAGGTGAATCCAGTTGAAACAGCGTTGACCCAGTCTATAGTAGTACCTATGTGAGAGAATTAAATGAAATAATCCAAATAAAGTATTAGAATAATGCCTAGTACATAGTGTCTAGTAAAAGTTAGCTATTACTATTATTAGTATGTTTATGTATACATTTGAATATTCTTTGATGGAAGTTATACTATTTACTAAGTGCTTTGTGCATCACTGTTCTTAGCTTTTTGCATACATTTAATTATTATAGTTTAATGGGGGCACACTATTGTTGTTAGCTCCATTTTACAGATGAGAAAAACTGAAGTATAGAGGGGCTAAGTATATTGCCCAAACATCTAGGAAGTTGAAGAACTATCATGGGATTAGATTGAATCATTGGGTATAGCTAAAGAAAGATGGTGAATACTGGATTGTTTAAATTTGATAGTAGTTATATGTTAAATATATATTTTTGGGGTTGTTTTCATTGATTATTCATATCATTGCTTTTTTAGGCATATAATCAATAATTTGTGAGCTGTAGAGCTGAAGGGTGTGTTTTATTTTTCTGACCTGAGCACTGTGCTTAAGAGCCATCATTGACACAGTTAAAATAGAATATATTTTACATACTTGTCTCTCTTTTGATAGTTCTTTCTGAGGATAGTTTCTTTCTTTATATTAGTGCTTAGTTTGTTTCCCTAGCATTGCTTGTCTGACTCATGTTGAGGAATTTTTATGTTACAAATACTCAGGCCTACTACTCCCAACTACTAAGCATAAAAACAAGTCTAATTAGGTTGAAACTTGGGTTGTAGATAATAAATGAAAGTATATAACATAAAACCGGTAAGAATTTTCACCTAAAATTAGTATCATCCTGAAGTGTTTCTTACTAAGGTTAGTAACTTAAGAGGGGGGAAAAAAAAACCCAGATGAAAAATGATATTAACAAAGTTAATTCAAGTATAATTGCATAATTAATATCCTGCTGGTCAAGACTTGCTTCTGAGTTACCTGTTTGAACAATAAGGGACATGGGAAGACCCTCCTCCACATTTATTTCAAAAATAGACAACTTGCTGAAAATATTGATGAGTAAGTTTTCATAGTAGGATTGGACTCACAGCAATAATGAGCTTTAAATTATAAACAGCTGATATTACAGGTTGTTGCCATTTTGAAGTCTTAGCATTTTCATTCTTAGCTAGTCTCTCAGCACTTATCTGGAAATCCTTTACATTTCAATTACTTTGATACTTCTTACAATATTTATTTTAAACTTAATCTGCCTCACACCCATTACCTTATCCTAAACTTTTACCCATGACTGTCAGAAGTGCACAATTATTTCTCAGAGAAACTACAGAACTCTCAGTACTCTGTTTTTGTTTGCCTTTATCTAACTTATCTCCATTTATAGCCATCTTAAGAGCCTCCCTGCAGTGTTAGTAAGAGGTTTAGCCTTTGATCTGTACCTTGGTCCTTCCTTTCCTCTTGTATATCCCATAAATATTTCAAATGCTCAACACCAAACTCATTTCCCTTCTTTGAAAATTTTCTTTGTACATGAATGGCATTATGAACTAGAAAACTAGGAATCTCTGTTACTCTGCTACCTTACTTCATTTGGCCTTCCCAGTCCAGTCAGATTCCACCTCTGTTTGCTATGTCTATCCACAGTCCATATCAGCTTTCATTTCCTTGGTTCTCATTGCAAACCTGTATAACAACAACTCATTATGTGGGTAGAACTGTTGTTCCCATTTTGCGACGTCACATAACCAATAAATGTCAGTATTTTTCTCCAAATAATTTATACGTTAATTTAAATGTATTGAAATAATTATTCTACCACGAGAAAACATTGGTTGAGAGTGGCCAAGAGAGCTTTAAAAATGAATAATAATGAATGGAACTGCTAGATATTACTAAATATACTGTTAACTTACAATGACAAAAATAATATGTGGGTATTAATATAGATAAATCAGTGGGACAGAATAGAGTGCTAAAAACATAGCCATAAATAAAAATATATAATGAAGATAGAATTTTGAGTTGGTGGTGAGGAAATGGGTTGCTTAGAACCCTGGATATGAAACATAGAGGGGGACGCTGAACTCTTCTGAGAGTCATTACTCATGTAACCCACTTTCAGTGTTGCTTTTCTGGCTTTTTCCATGTATATGCCTAGAACAGTGGCTTATTATTAAAAAAAAAAAAGTCATTAGATTCCAACCTCACTATACAACAAATTGAATATGAAATGAGTTAAAAAGTTAAAAATGAGGTAGTAAAAATTAGAAAGGATATGTTTATTCTTAAAGTAGAAAACATTTTCTTAAAACCACAGGGAGAAAATCTCAAACGGAAAATTTAAACAATTAAAAGGTGAACTAGAAAACAAAATTGACTATATGATAGACAAAGGTTACCATCTTATTATGTAAAGAACCTTTAAAAAACTAAGTAAATGAATAAACCAGTGTAAGAGTTGAGAGAAGACATCATCAGTGAAAATACATAAATACATAAAGCCAATACAAATGTAACACTAGTTCATCCTGCTAACTAGGATTCAGTGAAGCCCTAATATGTTTAAAGAGAATTGAAAAAGGAGGATGGGGCAACCTTCTTGAAGGAAAATTTGGCAGCGTATTTAAAGATCATTAAAAAAATAGAGATGTATGTAAAAAGCTATTTAGTCTATGTCCCCTACACAGACATGATTAAATAAACCATCCTGAATTCTTAATCCGACATCGCACTATGCTGCGACTAAAATTTAGAGATGATACAAATTGATCTCAAAACAGGATGTCTACAATTATCTGAATTTAAAAGAAAAAAAGTTCTAGCAGAAGGCTTTTTACCGAAGCAGTAACAGTTATTTATTTTAAGATTAAGGATTATTTCTTATTTTTTCTCTATCTTAAAGATTTTTGTAATGTACATTAATTTTGTAATTAGAAAATTGTCACTTTCTGTTGAAATAAAAGGTATCCAACTATAGTTTTTAAATTATTATTGTTTGTTGATGTGGCCAAGAGTGCTGCCTTTCTAATCATGCATGTTACTATTTAGAGAACTTAACACTGCTTAGACCCGAGACTTGGTAGGATCCCTGTGCAAGGTGGCATGGTTGGATCTGAACATGGTTGAGTCATATCTGATAGTATTGGTTTACAGAATTTTAATGG
>NW_011888790.1:12666836-12688964 GCF_000151845.1 Pteropus vampyrus | reverse complement strand
TAAAGAACCTTTAAAAAACTAAGTAAATGAATAAACCAGTGTAAGAGTTGAGAGAAGACATCATCAGTGAAAATACATAAATACATAAAGCCAATACAAATGTAACACTAGTTCATCCTGCTAACTAGGATTCAGTGAAGCCCTAATATGTTTAAAGAGAATTGAAAAAGGAGGATGGGGCAACCTTCTTGAAGGAAAATTTGGCAGCGTATTTAAAGATCATTAAAAAAATAGAGATGTATGTAAAAAGCTATTTAGTCTATGTCCCCTACGCAGACATGATTAAATAAACCATCCTGAATTCTTAATCCGACATCGCACTATGCTGCGACTAAAATTTAGAGATGATACAAATTGATCTCAAAACAGGATGTCTACAATTATCTGAATTTAAAAGAAAAAAAGTTCTAGCAGAAGGCTTTTTACCGAAGCAGTAACAGTTATTTATTTTAAGATTAAGGATTATTTCTTATTTTTTCTCTATCTTAAAGATTTTTGTAATGTACATTAATTTTGTAATTAGAAAATTGTCACTTTCTGTTGAAATAAAAGGTATCCAACTATAGTTTTTAAATTATTATTGTTTGTTGATGTGGCCAAGAGTGCTGCCTTTCTAATCATGCATGTTACTATTTAGAGAACTTAACACTGCTTAGACCCGAGACTTGGTAGGATCCCTGTGCAAGGTGGCATGGTTGGATCTGAACATGGTTGAGTCATATCTGATAGTATTGGTTTACAGAATTTTAATGGTGGGCGGGGGGGAAGGTGCTTTAAAATTGTGGAAGAATGAAATTGTTTTATTTCCTGTCTTTGGAGGTTATATTTTTGGATTCTTTATAAATACAATTTCTTTTTTTTCTAAAATGCTAACTTTGTTGCAGGCTCAGCTTTTGAACCCATGAAATCAAAGTATTTCTATTAGTGTGTTATGAAGCTGTTAGAAAGCATAAGAAATTCAGTATGATAGATAAAATTGGTTGCTAATTTACAAAGTTAATCAAGGTATTTAATAAATTAGTTTTGGGGATTCATATAGTTTAATTTACTTCACTTAATTCCCAAACTTTCTAGTTTAAGGCTCTCTCAGTCAAGCAGAGAGAGAGAGAGAGAGAGAGAGAGAGAGAGAGAGAGAGAGAGAGAGAGGGGAGAGAGAGAGAGAGAGAGTGTGTGTGTGTGTGTGTGTGTGTGTGTGTGTATCTCTCTCTCTCTCTCTCTCTCTCTCTCTCTCTCGCCTTTTAAAATCATTGTAATATAGGTATGTGTGGCTTTTTTCAGCTACCTAATAAGAGGAGAGAGGTCATTTGTTTATTTTGCTTAGTTCTTTTCATACAGAGATGCTTATTAATTTGATCTTATTTCAGTTTTCTTTTTGTAGGAAAGTTTCTTTTTAACCATTTCAAAATAAACCTCTTAGTTTAGGAGCAGGCAGGGAAGGTAAGGAAAAGCTAGATAGAGGTTGAGTGATGACAGAGTGGTATATGCTAGAGAAGGGAATAATGGAGGATGAAAGAAGGTATGACCAGATTACCAGAGAGGGAGAGGCAGATGAAGAAGCAGCAGTATTGATAGAATTGATGTGGTCTCACTGAAGAAAACGAGTGGCATCTACCTTAACTCTCCTTAATGCCTTTGATGGATATAGTAACTTTCATTTTGGAAAGCACAGGCACTTATACACATTCATGGTTTGTAATTGTGTAATCCCAAATACAGACTTTTTAATGGTTTTATGAACTGTTGTCACTATTGTTTGGAGATAAATGAATTTTTTCATTCATTTTTAGGACATCACTTATGAAGGAGAATAAATGTGAAAAAAGGGAAAGGAATGTGAAGCAATTTGTAGCCGAATTCTTCTAAGAACTGAGATAGTATATATACCACAGTTTATTCTGTCAAAATATCAAAAGATCAAAACTTGGCTTAAGCATTTATTTTATTAAAAATTAATAATTTTAATATCTTTGAATTAAAGTATTCATAAAAGTTGTGTTTAATTCAGTATGTATAGTTTTATTATTTTTAAAGAGCTTATTTGAGCCTCAGTATACATAGTTTTACATAAATAATAGTTGTGAGTAATGCTTATGCATTTTGCTTAGGTGTACCCTTGCTGTCCAAGAATTCTTATTAATATAAGTAAAAAGTCCTATGGAATATGCTCTTCTCCATATATTAGAAGCATTTCAAAATGTTAATATAAATTGTGTTCAAAGTAGAGAAATGGTATGTTTGATTGCTTTTACTGAACTGAATTATGTGGAATTCTGGTTTATAATATCAATAGGGAAAAGCTACCATGAAATGGATCCTTTTCAGTTAGTTTAGTCTATGAAGTTATTAAATTTTTGATATATTAAAAACCTTTGAGCTATAGTGATAGAAATTTTAGTAGAAGGAAATTACTAATAAAATTTCCAAGTCAAGTTTATTTTTTGCATATTTCACATATATATCACCCTAAGCATAGTTTTTCAGAAGCAGTATGTTATCTCTCATTTGTTCAAGAAATTAAATGACAATTGGCTGTACTCCTTAGCCTCAGTGTCCTTTGTAATCTGATCCAGTCGTCTAGTCTCTCCACTGTACACCCCAGCACTTAGTTCAGCAAATATTTATTGAATATGTATGATAGAGGCCATGTTTTGTAATAAAAATATGGTATACTATAGTAATGTTGTTATTGTTATGTACAGTCTCTCACCTCAACTCAAGCAAGGTCTTAGAGTTATAAAAACATAGTACAGTGGCTTTCAAACTTTTTTTAGAGTGATAAAAATGTGCTTTATTAGTGACTCAAATACTATGAATGGTTTTACTGTTAGTGACATCCTCCAAAATGTTGAGCAACTTTTAAAACATAAGATTACTAACAACCAAAATATTGTATTCCCTGGATCTACAGGGTGTTGTCTTCCTGGAAAAGTCTGTGTATATTTTAAATCCCTGTAAACACCTCTTTCTGTATTTTAGAGGTATAATGTGTTTAGGCTCAGATAATTATAAATTTTTAATCTGCATGACTAGTCATTATTACATTCTACATTTAAATGGGATGTGGGTCAGTTCTTTCTTAGAAGGACTAATTTTTCATATTGCGAAATACCTGTTCCACACTTGTAATCTATAAACTGGTAGTATCCTTTGGTCCTCAGTATGACCAAAAATACCTTCCAAAATTCCATCTCTCGTGGACTGAATTAGAACCATTGGGTTAGAGCATTGTGGCCAAAGGAGAAATTTGCTCCCTACACCGGGCCAGGCCCTAAAGGTATAAAGCAAATAAGAAATAAATAGCGTCCATGTGAGAGAGGTTCAGGGGAAAGAGCTTTCTCAAGGAGCCAACTGAGTTTCATTTTGCTGCTGAGGAGAGCAAAAAATTAATTAGCAGGAATTCCAGAGAGCACAATAGAATGATTTGGAAGCGAGAGGAGACACACAGGATTGAATCAGATTAGGGAATTTACAGAGCAATGTGGAAATGAGAGTCTGCAGTGATGGATGAAACTTGGGAAAGCTTGGTTTGTTGTCAGTGACTAAGTAAACATGGAAAAGAGACCTGATAGAATTCCTTTAGAAAGTCCCTTTTAAAAAAGTAAAAATGTTGACATACACAGAACTGCAAAGTAGATGAACCCTTACATAACTGTCATCCAGCTACAATAATCACCAATTCGTGGCCACTCTTTTTCTTGCAATTCCCAGTAATTCCATGTTCTACAGAGTGGCCCAGTACACTCCGATAATAGCTCACCGGTATTTTCTATTCTTTTCTTTTCTCTCTCTTTCTCTGTCTTTTTAAAATAATTCAGTGCACTAAATGGATTTCTTGACTGGCGAATAGGTTACACCTGGCAGTTAGAAAATTGATTTTAGGGTTTGTAGTTAAACTGCTTAGGTTACAGTTCTGAGTGTACCCCTTAATAACGTTGTGTTCTTAAGCTTATTACCTAATTCTTATCCTCAGATTCCTCTCTATGAAGTAGTACACAATCACCTTAGTAAGGTTTTTATGAGAATTATGTGAAATAATATATGTTAGTGCTTAACAGTGCCTTACACACATAGAAAATATTCAGTTAATAGTAGATACTATTACCATTGTAAGTGACAGAGCTGGGATTTAAGTCTAGGTCTCTGATTCCAAAATCTGAGTTCTTAGCTCGTAATTTTCTAATCTAACATACACTTTACAGACAATTATAAAGAAAAAAATAAAAACCAATCTAGAGATAATGTATATTTTTCTATTCATACATAGTTTTTTTCACTCTGTATCAAATTGCAAACATTTCTCATTTCTTTGAAAACAATTTTCAAATAATATTCCACCATATTGTTCCCTAGAGTTAGAGTGTTATGCTACTTAGAATAAAATATTTATCTAGTTCTAGTTTTTTAGTCAATGCACAGTAAAACTTAATTGCTATTTTAAAAACTTTATTATGGGAATTTCAGTCATATGCAAAAGAATGGTGTGATGAAGTCCCTATGTACCTATCCTTCAGCTTCAACTATTAATTACTGACCAATTTTATCTATACTACCGCACTTACCCATTCTGTCTCGTGCTTTGTTGAAGCAAATCTCAAATGATGTTTTATCTCATCCTTTTTTTTTTCACTCCCTCTTTAATCCTCCTGCCCCCACTTCCACCCCTGACCTATGGATGTCATTTCCCCTTAAGGGCTGGATCTCTGAAGGTGGGGCATCTCCTTCCACACACTCACAGTGCACTGGGGGTGGGGAGAGGGGGCTGGCGCACCTGGGATATGGTCCGTGGCTCCACCTGGGGTGCAAACCCAGGACCTTCTGTGTGTAAAGCAGACGTGCTAACCACTACACTATGGAGCCACCCCTATCTCATTCTTAAATATTTCAGTATATAGCTCTAAAAGATAAAGAATATTTTTAAAACAGAACTGTATCACTGTCACACGTTATAAAGTTAAAAATAATTTCTTAACCTCAAGCTCCTGAGACTTAAATTCATCATGTATTCATTGTTCAAACTCTTATGTGATATTTTTAAAAGTAATTTAAAAATAGTTTCTTTGAATAAGAATTCAAATGAGATCAATATGTTGGTATTAGTATGTTTATCCTTTGAGTTTCAGATTTATGAGCTGCCTCCCCTCCCCCCCCATTGCAGTTTATTCATTGTAGAAACTGTTGTGCAGAGGCTTCTGTATGATGGAGAGCTAAAAATGTTTTTTAATATTTTTAAGACGTTGTTGGAAAAAAGGGCACAATACCTTATGTAGCCTCAGAAGACTATAATATGTGCTCCTTGGTCTTGTACAGTTTTCTGATCCGTGCTTAGAATTTTCCGTAATTTGAATTTTCATGATTGCATCTCCATGGTGGTGTTTAATGTGTTCTTCTGTCTCTTTTATTTCCTATAATTAATATTTGCGTCTCGAGGTCTAATCAGATTTAGGTTCAGTCTTTTTTTTTTTTTTTAAACTCATTTTGTTCATTACCTCTACTATATTTCTTTTCCTGTAAGTCATATTTATTAAGGTGTCATTTATATACAATAATATACTGTTTTAAGAGGGCAATTTGATGAAGTTTGGCAAATATACACAACTGGGTAAACCACTGTGAGAATCAGGATATAGACCATTTCTGTCACTCCTTCTGCCCCACCCCCCACACACATACACCCAACTCCTGACAACCATCGATTTACTTTCTGTCATTGATTTTACTTTCTCTAGAATTTTATAGAAGTGGACTCATGGTATATAGTCTTTATTTTCTGGTGTCTTTCATGTAGCATAATGCTTTTGAGATTCACCGATTTTGTTACTGAGTAGTATTCCACTGCATAGCTGTACCAATATTTGTTAAATTTTTCAACAGCTAATGGACATTTGGACTATTTCCAGTTTTGGGCTTATGGAAAGAAAGTTTTTTTTTTTTTTTTTTTGGTTCAGGTTTCATTTCTCTAAGAATAGAATTGCTAGGTCATATGGTATGTATACATATTTAAATTTATAAGAAACTTCTGAACTGTTTCCTACATGACTGTACCATTTTCAGTTCCCACTAGCAATATAGGAGATATTCAGTTGTTTCAAATCCTCATTGACAGTTGGTATTGTAAGTCTTTATTCTGGTAGTATGTAGTGATAGCCCATTATGCTTTCAATTCGTATTTCCCTAGTAACTAATGATATTGAGCCTCTTTTCATATATTATTTCTTTATCCCTTTTGTGGAATGTCTTCAAATTTTTGCTTATTTTTAATGTGCTGAAATATATCCTGATATGTGGTATGTGGAATAAATCTAATTTCATTTTTTTACTACAGCTTTCCAGTGATCTCCAAACCACATGTTAAAACTTCCTCTTTTTCCACTGATGTGAATTTTTACATCACTTTTATTCTTAACTTAAATTTGTCTCTGTATTTGGATCTTTCTAAATTTTCTATCCTATTCCTATGAATCACAGTTTTTTGAGTCCTAATTAATTACAGTTTTATAAAGATATCCTAATTTTCTTTTTACTGGATTATTTTGTCAGATCTGTAGCAATGATCTGTATAATTTTTTAAGAACATGTTTTAGTTTCTTTTTTTTTCAGTATCAGTAACTGTTACCAATGAAAATCATACTTTTTTGTTGTTAGGGGGTTTTGTTTGCTAAAATATTGGTACTCTCAAATGCGACTTTGGGAAAAGTGAAGAGCTTGATGAAATCAGCGATGCTTTTTATCTCTTCTGTTTAAAAGACGTTATTTCACGAAATCTGACTTTTTAATTTCAATTTCAAATCATTGTTAACCCTGTTCTCATGCAGCTTTCTGTCTAATCCATATAAAAACAGAGGATAACTTTTACATGTTTATATTTATCTAGAAATGAGAGCTGTGAAGAGAGGGGATTCAGTCACGCATTATTGACATACTATAAAATCAGTATCTATTTTCTTTTCGTCTTTTTTCTCCAAAATAAATATCTTATAATTCATAGAAAGAAACTTTGAAAAACATTTAGGGTTCTTTTTGGTTCTGTTTTGCTAGCACTTACTTGAAAACAACTCTCTCTCAAGGATACTAGTCAGCTGTGTGCTGAAGAGAATTATTAATCTTGACGATAAATAGAAGTAGAACATGTCTTTACCTACCTTTGTCTATTAACCGAGTTCTTTTTTGCTTTCATTCTTTTCTTATTTCTTACCATTTCTACCAAAGTGTTCATCTAGGTATATATTTATCACTGTTATATAAGATAGCTTAGAGAATTTGTAGGGTGCTTGTTGCTAAAAGAACTCTCTTGGTTGGTAGAAGAACTTAGGAGGAAAGTCATGATTCATTAAGTAATCCCTATTCTAAAAGCTGTTCTGGAATGTAATATGCACAGTCCACAGAGATATATGTATGATGAATAGGTTCCTAGGTCAGTGGGTAACGGTGTTGCCATGGGAAAAAACATTCAGAATTTTAACTTGGGGTGCCACAATCCATCTTTCTGATTTGACTCATCTTGGTAACTCATTCATTCATTTTATCAAACATTTACTGAAGACTTTTTTCTTTTTATTTATTTTTTTAATGTACTGGTATGGGAGTTTATATTTATTGAGGGAGTGGGAGGAGGGGAGTAGGTTAGTGTTTCATGAAGGACTGGATTTCAGAAAATGAAAACAAAGATAAATAACGTCCCAGTGCTTAGGGAGTTTCTGGCTACCTGTCTTAACTTTTACTTTCTATTTGTACTACACTGACTTAAGAATTCTAGCTTTATGCTACTGACGTTAGATGCTGTGGTCAGAGATTTTTGCAGTCCACATACTGGCGAATGAGAGATGATTGCTTTCACAGAGTAGAAGACTAGAGATGAAACCACTCTTTATTCTTTCCAGATCTTATACTCTTGTTTCTCAGCCCCCACGTTTAAATGGTTGACTCTTGTCTCAGTACTATATATTGAAGAATTCCTTTTTAATTCTCTTTTCTGTTCTAGGACCTCCTTCATACTGTTTTCATTATTGTGGTTTCATACATTTTAATATTAATTAAAGTGAGTGTTCTGTCTTTATTTTTTAAAAGTAATTTTTTTAGATATCTTATGTATTATTTGTCCAGATGATCCACCTGGTTGGCATTTTTATTCAGTTTATAAATTGATTTACAGATTATTGACACCATCACAATATTTTTTCTCAGTTGAACAATAGGTTATAATTTATATTCATTCCCTAGTAAAGTTTTATAGTTTTTAAATAAAGTTTTTTAGTTTTTTTAATGGTTACTATTAAAGTTATATAATCTAACTGGCTATTGATGTTACTTTAGGAAGCTATTTTTGCATACTTATTGAAAAATTATTTTAGGGAACTCTAATGAATTCCAAAATATTTTTAGGTTATTTTCTTAACAAATATTATACTTGAAATGATGGAATTTTGCCTTCGTTCTAATGCCAAAATCTCTTATTTTTCTTATCTGGTTTTATCAGATGGCCTTTCCAGAGTGATGTTAACAGCTATATTGATAGTGGACATCAGTCTTAAGTCTGATTTAGCTTTTAAATTTTGTTTATATTTTACCGTTAAGCATGATACCCTATTGGTTTGAGAAAGTTTTTAAAAAGTCCTAAGAGAAATTCTTTTTCTAATCAGGATTAATTTCTTAAACTTTTGATACCCTTTACTGATTTCTTTTATTGATTCTGTTTTTTAACTAGGATATATCATTTTTTCATAGAATCAGATTGTTTATGGTATTGTTTAGTCTCCAATTTGGGTCCTTGTCCCTGTTAATCTGTATTGTGAATTGCTGTATACATGTTCTTTTCCCAAAATATATTTTGATCATGTTTTACTTACATTACAGAGAACTGTAGCACTATAACATCTTTCCATGTTATGTAGTGAAAAGTCCAGACTTCTCAAGCTGTTTATTATTTATGTTTCTTTGTGGTAAGAGCATATGCCTTTCCAGTCCTCACCTTTATCAAAAACTGTGAAGGAGCTGAAAGCTTATCTTGCTTACAGGCTAACATTTTAGCCTGCTCTAGTTTCATGGATCCTGGCAGAAGATGCTGGTCTCCTGGGTCAGAGTCAAAGACTGTGTATTGCTCACAGCAATTGCAGTAGGCACAGGATCATCATTTTTCTTGTACCAGTTACCCAAGCCTCATTTGCCACAGGGTTGCATGACTAGGGCCAGCTGACACCACTACACAGTTTTGTTATAGGAGAGGACCCTGAACATTTTCTGGAATCTCAGCCTGCTTGTTTTTTTAATTTCACCCTTTTCCTTCTTTCCCTGGATTTCCTCTCCACATCATCCTAATTTAAGACTTCATCTCTGATAGATGCTTTCTTCCTTCTTCCCCCATTATGGACCTTGTGTCTTCGAGGGTGCTGCTTATCTACTATGATCCTTCTACTCCAGTAACTCTTGTTTTCTATAGTGTCCTCAGTCATTTTTTTCTCTTTGTATAGTTTGTAAATTCTGTTGTCTTTCTTGCCATTCTGTGTTTTGGCCAGTGTCTTAGTGTTTGCATACTGCTTGTAGAGATATTATTTATTTATTGTCTCTCACAGATCCCTTTAGGGCAGTGTATTGGTTAAGAATGTGTTCAGTTATAAGGAATGGGTAACCAACCCATTTCACAGTGGGGGTAATGGATAGAGTGGATAGAGTGTTTCTTTTTATGGGTTTTTTTTCCCCCATGTAAAAAGTCTGTAGATAGATAATGCTGGTGTTGAGTCAGCTTTTTAACAACACCCTTTCCTGTAAGTTTTTCCATGTGCTCTTCTCATCATGTGAAGTTTATATTTTCTGTATCTGCAGTTCCAAATTATCCTCATTCTTGAAATTAAAAGCTCTTCTATAGAGTCTTTGTAGAAGACTTACTCCCCAGGTGAGAAAACTTCCTGTATATGCTCATAGGTACTACTAAACTAGACAATGGCCTTTATCATTAAATTTTATTTATATATCTGTGTCTTCCTATTAGGCTATAAATTTCATGTCTGTGGTGTATCTTTTGTTACCCTCCGAAAAATGCTTTGTTTAAGGTAGACACAGTCTATTTACTTGTTGAATGAATGATAAAGAATGAGTGAACTTACCTTTAAGGAAACTTGGAAAAAAGATACGTTGGCAGGGATGTGAATGTGCAGGTTTGGGTGCAGATAATTTAATTTGTAGGAATTAAATGTACATATTGTTGAAAGAAACCACCTTATTGTGTAAATTAGTTTCTGAAAGGACAGATATTTCTTTAATGCTATCTTAACATATTATCAAATGTTCTCTTAATATTATGTGGCAATAAAATGGAAATTATGCTTTCTTTCAGTGCTTGGATGAATATGAAGATGATGAAGCAGGGCAGAAAGAGCGGAAACGAGAAGATGCAGTTACACAACAGAATACAATGCAGAATGAAGCTGTCAGCTTATTAGATCCAGGCAGTTCTTATCTGCTTCAAGTAGGTATTTACAAATACTGGATGTCATCATCTATTTTAACTATAATTTTAAAGTTACCGTTAATCATTCTTCTAGTCTTATTTTGGTTGCATCAGCTCCATTTAAATATTTTCAGTGGATTTAACCACTGATTTTTCTTATATCTGAATACTTTTGACTTAAGCAGTATTTGGTCTTTTTTTCCTGATCAATGAATATTTGCTGACTGACTGAATAATAAGTAAGTATAACACTATTAATTGTAAAAACAACCAAGAAAAATAATTACCTCCTTGCCCTTAAAAAAGTAAGAGTAAGTTTAAGGTTCTGATCTAGGTTGATATTTGTATTAGAAAACATAGCAAGTAGAGTTGAACAGAAAGGTTCTAAAAAGTCACATTTTTAAACATAATAATAAAAAGCATTATCACGAATTTCCAAAAACATCTATATTTCTGCATAATTATAAAATACTTTTAAAAATAAAATTTAACTGAGCTTTAGCTATTATTTTAGGTTCTTGTAGCACAGACAATTGGGAGTTAATTGTATTAGGATGCCTCAGTATAAGGCAAATCACTGCAAAATTATTTAATATAAACTAATCTTAATTTGATGACATTTCGAGATCATAAGCTACTGTGTTGTCTTTTCAGAGTTCCAGTTTTGACTTTTTCATGAATTTTATTAAGATTCCACTTTAAAAGGAGTTTCAAGGCAGTGCTCACATCTCCCCATTTTATTGATGACAAAAATAAAATAGAAACTTGTCTATTAATTTGCAAGGTTATGATAAAAGGCATTGAGCAGAGCGAGGCAAAATATTTTAAAGCGGTTTGGAAATGCAAACCGCTTTAAAACTTCTTTTTCCTCTGCTCTTTGAGGCAGATATATTGACATGAAGAATTGTAGAGTGATAGAGGTTTAATCTTTTTCAAGTGAAGATATTGGCTTAATTTATTGGGATAGAGACAATATAGCATTTTGGTTAAGCGTCTACAACTGGTTTCAGTTCTTGGTCATGTTACTAACTCTGGCATACTCAAATAACAGCAGCTTTTAGAAAGAGGGCTGATTTCCTTCTGTTGAATGAAGCCCTTACCCAGTCAAAGCTGGGAGGCCTTGTGTCAGCACATGTAGCTTATTCTCAAATATATACCCTATAGATATGGAACAGTCAGCTGATTTGGGCTCTTAGAGGAGCTTTCTGCCTCATCTAGTTTTTCTTCTTTCCTGTAGCTTTTCTAATCTCTTGCCAGGGCCACTCATTATTTCTTTCATTTTTGCTTATTTGTTTGTTTCATTAGCAGTTAGGACGTGACTCATTTTTTAACCTTGCCTCCAAGCGTCTTTTTTGCCAGGCTGTGTGTTAGGATGAAAGTGAGGCTAAAACTCTTCCATGGGTCCCAGATCATCTCATTGAAGTTGGAGTGGGAACAGAAACTCCTCTTGTCAATAAACCTGACCTCTCTCCGAGTTACTACCTCAATTTATGTATTCTACTATTCATATAGGATAGATATTTATTTACAAGTCCAACTTCAAAGAAAATAAAAACAGAAAATAGTGGCATCATTGGTTGATATATAAGGCTTTCTAAATTACAAACAATGTAGTGGTGAAAAACTTTCAGTATGTTATTTTGCATATATGTATGTAAATCAGTAGCATAAAAATCCTAGGACTAGAATTTCTGGGTGAAAAGGAATGTGCATTTGTAATTTTGATGATGTTTCCAAAATGTTCTTTTTAGGTGTTGCACATGAACTTTTTTTTCATGTTACTTAGAATTCTTGTGTATTATTTTCAGTGGCATAGAATTTTCTTTTTTAAGTGTATAATACTTAACACAGATTTCCCATTAGTGGAAATTCTCAGTGGTCAAATTTTTTTACTATTATAAATAATATTGGAATTAACATCTGTTTAAGTTTGTAGATAAAACTTTTTGTGTTTGAATTATTTTCTTTGGCTTGATTTCCAGAGATAAACTTACTGGGCCGAAAAAAGCACCGTAAGCATTTAAAAATTTCCTGATACATATTGGCTAAATTACTTACCACAAAAGGTTTGTCAGTTTATATGTATATTGTGGCATTTTGTGAGAGGGCATTTGTGAGTTTGATGTTCCTCTTCTTTTTTATTTGATTGATTTTTCTTTTAAAAATAGCCTCAAGTTTACTGAAAAGTTGCAAGTCCTGTACAGAGAACTCTCCCTCCCCTAAATTGAGATTAAGTTGGTAACCTGGTGCCCTATTACCTCAAATACTTTACTGTGTTTTCTACATAACGACAACATAGCTCTTAAAAATAGGAAATTAAACTTTACACATTCTTACCATCTAATATTCAGACCTCATTCATGTTTCACCAGTTTTCTCAGTCATGTCCTAAATTACAGCAGAAAGATCTAATTCAGAATCATACATTGCATTTAGTTCCCATATCTAGTTTCTTTCATTCTGGAACAGTTCCACAGTCTTTCCTTGACTTTCTTAATTTTAACACTTAAAGGCTATAGATCCGTAATTTTATGATCTTCATTTTAGGTTATCTAAGGTTTACTTATAATTAGATTCAGGTTCTATGTCTTTATCAGGAATATCGCAGAATGGATTCTGTGTTCTTCTCATTGCATATCCTGTCAGGTGGTACTTGATTTTGTTCCATTGCAGCTGATGATCACTGATCATGTGATGAGCATGCGATTAAGGTGGTGTTTACCAGACTTTACTTCCCCATAAAAAATATTTTGTGGATAAGTGCTTTGAACCATGTAGATATCTTAATCCCCATCAAACTTTCTATATCTATTAATAATTCATGTATATTTATAACTATATATCTGTATTAAATCACTATTACCTAGTTTATCTGATGGATTATAACCTGTTACTGTCTGTATTAGTTTTTTTTTATTGCTGCTGTGACAGATTACCACAAACTTAGTATATTTAAAACAATACAAATTTATTATCTTAAATTCTGTAAGTTGGAATTCCTACATGGATCTCATTGGGCTAAAATCAAGGACTAAAATCACAGGCTAAAATGAGGGCCAAATTCCTTTTTGGAGGCTCTAGAGGAGAAACAGTTTACTTGCCAGCTCCTAGCAGCTATCCATATTATATGGCCAGTGGCCCCCCTTCTCCTTCAAAGCCAGTAATGATGAGTTGAGTCCTTCTCACATTGTATCATTCTGACCTTTCTTCTTATTCATATTTTCTTCTGACCTCCTTCTGCCTCCCTATTCCATTTTATATTGGGCCCATCAAGTAATCCAGGACAAACTCCCAGTGTAGGGTCATTGATTAGCATCCTTAATTTCTCTTTGCCATGTACTCTAATATGTTCGAAGGTTTTAGGGATTAGGTTGTGAGCATCTTTGAGGGTCATTATTCTGCCTACCACAACACTATTACTTGTTTTGATTTTCAAATTAACCCAGATTTGGACAGTGGGAGCTCCTTTAAGCTTTCATATCCTTTGCCATGTCACTGTCATTTTTGGAATACTTCCTTGTTTTCTGGCATAATATGTTATAGGATCATCTTTAATTTTCTTATTCCTTTAACTTTTCCTTGGAAGCAGCCATTTTCTTTAAAGATTGATTCCTTTTACTGGAAAATCATATTTTGAAGCCAAGGTCTGAGCTGTAGGTATGTTCATGTTATTGAGGTGTCACCATTCCTAGTTCTTCTCTATGTACAGACCTACAGAATATATGTATGTCCATATGTGCATACATACCTATCTATCTGCTGCCTGCTTACCTAACTAGTTAGCTAGCTAGCTACATCCATCTATCTATGTAGATATTGAAATTAATTTATACTAATACCTCCAATTCTAATCTAATACCATGGCGTTTATTCTAGTATTTGTAATTCCCTTTTGTGACATTGAAAAAGCTATTTCCCATTATCCTTAATATGTTTTATTTGTTCAGTTCCCCTGTATATAATCTATCTCCCATTGCCACTCCTTGCCTACATTTATGTCCTCCTCACCATAAGTGGGTTCTGACATCCCATGTTGGCTCTTCCTGTATGTGAACACTCCTCATTCTCTTCATCTAGGGTATCCCATGTGAGGCTATAGGATGCTTTCCTTACCCTGCTTGATTTGCAACTCCCCACACCAGGTTAACTCCCCTCTGTGGATTTCTTCCTTACACTGCTTAGCTTCTGCCATCCTGGGACAGGCTGCTCTTTCTTTCTTTGTTCCTTGAGATCTCATGCCGGATTGCTCTTCCACGGGAACCCCTCATCGACTTGATTGGGTTTTGACACCTCTAGTCCTGGCTACCACTCTGTGAACACTGTTTTCATCCTGTTTGAGCTCTGGCACATTACCCCTGGTCATCCTTCTGTGGAGATGTTCTCTCTACCCTACAGAGGCTGTGAATTCCCCATGCCAGACTGCTTCTTTGAGGGTATATCTTCTTCACCTTTTGGGCCTCTAAAACCCTATTCTGGACCACTCTTCAAAATGAATGACCATCACCCTGTGCTTGGGGCTATTGATGTCCCTTCATGTGACTTCCTTTCTGACCTTGCCTCAAGACTGATAAATGGCCTTTCCTTTCCTGCTTTGTAGACACCCTCCTTATTTTGCTCAGCCTCTGATTTCTCAGACCGGGCAAATCCCCCCAGCCTGTATGACACTCTCCTCAATTTGCTTGGACTGTAATCCTCTGTACCAAGCCACTCTTCATGTAGGATTCTGGTATTCCAGTACCCAAGTGTAGAGCACTGTTCTTCCTCTCTACCTTGCTCTGCTCCACCTAATGGCTTTAGGACTGTCAGGAAAGGAAGGGGAATGATGAGTTTTTTCTTTTTTAATCTTTGTTAATTTGATAAAGTTCTTGTTTTTTCATTTTCTTATCTATTATACATTACAGATATTTTGTTCTGCATTCATCTTTAACAATCTATCTCACTACATTATGTATACCAGTGTAATATAGGTATTTTAAATTAGTCTTGAGGGCTGGTTAGCATGTTATGCCATAATTTTACTGTCTATGGATCTGTTGCTAGTTTGAGTAACTTCAGTATTGTTTTGCTATATTTTATTGAGTCTGTATTTGTCTGATCTTATGTCATATATGCTTTTCTATTTGTTTATACTTGGCAAGTTCTGATCAGCCACTGCACCTGTAAAGACAATGCTCATGGGATTTCCTTATTGACCATTCTCAGTTTGAATGTTTTGTTTAAACTTACACAAAACACTTTGTGCTTTGCTAACATTTTCTAAGCTCTACATAGGTCTTTTCTCCTCCCTTTAATAATATAATCCCTCATTGCAAGGAAGATTATTTCAGGAAAAGTATATTTTACATCAGTTGTATAACAGACTTTGAGGTTA
Source organism: Pteropus vampyrus (assembly GCF_000151845.1). Taxonomy (NCBI): domain Eukaryota; kingdom Metazoa; phylum Chordata; class Mammalia; order Chiroptera; family Pteropodidae; genus Pteropus; species Pteropus vampyrus. The sequence continues at coordinate 12,673,152 of NW_011888790.1, read as the reverse complement.
TTAGCAGGTCTAATTACATAGTCTGTGAAACTTTTAAGACCAATATCAGTCTTAGCAGTTGTATTTTTCTTAACGCAGTTTCAGTGAAACTGGTGTTTTTCCTTTTCACTCACATTTAGAATCATACTGTTAACTAACAGTTACCATAATTATTTGTCACCCTTTGGAAATCGTTGTGTCCAAAGAAATGTAGAGGCTTCTGACAAATCTCAGATGGAGTTTATATTTGTATAGAATTTTATTTTAATGTGTAGAAATATCAAGCATTTTCCTCAAAATTATAAGGGACTCTATTTTTTTTTAATTATTTATTTAACTTAGTTTCAGGTAAACAGTACATTGGTTAGACATCTATATAGTTCATAAAACTATCCCCCCAATTGCTGTCTCCCTCCCCTGGCCCTCCACTTAGCCATTACATTAATGCTAACTGCGTTCCCTATCCTCATGACCATCTATCAACTACTAATTTGTACTTCTTTAACCCTTCACTCCATTCTCCCAGTCCCTCACCACCCCCCTCTGTCTATCACCAAATTATAAGGGACTCTTTAGTTACACTGTAGGGGTTGATTTTGTTTTTTTCTATCTATATTTCTTATTCAGGATGTACCCAGTTTTCTCTTTTTGGCAAGGGTATAGAGATCACTTTAAACTCTATCCGTAATTGTCAATTTTGAAAACACATGAGAAGCAGGTTACCACCCTTTCAATCTCTGCTAATTCTGATACTGGTATAATTGTTCATACATCTTGGATGTGAGCATGGAGTGATTTGATCAAGTATGTCAAAATTCTAACTTTTAGCTGTGTAGAAAATTCTGTGTAAAACTTGAGATATGTTTTAAGTGACTTGTTATTTAAAAAGCTGTAAGAAATGTAGAAAACTGGTATTACACAACTTCCTATTAGTAAACTTACTGGAAACTTGACTGATACTGATTTTGGAGTTGTTTACAGTTGGGTCAAAGTATAAAAGTACTGTATGCCATTATAGTGTTGCTGAAAACACCCTCTGTTTCACATTTCTGTATCTTAAATTTCTACTCTAAATCTGTATTAGTCAAAGTTTTATCATTTTAGGGGATATACCTATTTTAAACCTCAAGAATATTTATTGCCAGGTTGCTTATACCCTTTCATATGATACATCAGTAACCCACAAATCAGTAAATCCAATAAGGACTATTTTCATTTAGCACTTCTGCTTATCCTTTTCAGTGGATAATCAGGCCGATGTCATGTTTTGAAATATTTCAGTTATAACTAAAATGAAAGCGATATGATGTTTTGGAACTTAGGGCATTATTAGCATTTTTTAAATGAATATTTAGATAAAATTTAAGGAATATTCCTTAATTTTAGTTCGTATAGAATAAAATTAGGAAATTTTATATAAAAAACCATTTATAAAATTAGTTGAAATACTGTTTGTGAAATTTCAAGGGTGTAAATTCACATGAAATCATTATCATCTGCATTTATAAATGTATCTTGAGTAGATACACATAAGCTTAATATTTCTTTCCACTTTATCTAAGTGACCAGTGATTAAACATTTTAATCTAGTTATTATAGTTTCAAAGATAATTCAAAAAATAGGTTTTATAAAGTATATTCTTTGTTATTCACTAGAGATTTCATATTTTTGTAACTAGGAATATATTTTACCTATTTAGTGTACAAAGATTCAACTGCCTCATCTTTAGGGGCTGCCACTTTAAGGACAGGCAGATAAGAATCTCTGTAAGTTTAATTGTTAGGCTTTAGTTGCTGTCCATGTTGTAAGTGCGGCTGGTGCCCAGGGGAGGGTTAAAATGATTTTGAACCAACTGTCAGAGCATGGCTTCCCGGAATGTACTCCTGTTAAGTAAAGGGTCAAGTCCACAAACATGGGTACTTCTAGTATCTGTCACCTGGTTATTTCCTACAGTCAATTAATTTAAAGGACTTGTGCTGATTGTTTTATTCACTTATGACATTTAATCTCCGCAACAACCCAATAAAATAGACATTGTTATTATTCCTGTTGTAGAAATGAGGAAACTGAGACTGATAAAAGTTAAATAACGTACTCGTAGTTTCATAGCTATAGAGTGGCCTATCTAGTTGGAACTTAAATGTTTTACTCTTAACCATGTGATTTGCTGTACTATTTCTCCACATTGATATGAACTTTGTTGACCCATGTAGTCATTATTTGCTGTATTAATTTAGAATCTGGGCATCTTATAAAGGAAGTTTATTCCCTGATTTTAATCATATCAGAAATTCTTTAATTGTAGGCTCTCTCTTGGAGACTTAGTGATTAACTAGAAAAAAGTTATAACCAGCTTTTTAAAAGACTTAATATTTGATTTTGACCAGTTTTATTAAAATAAAACTGCAAAATTATTTGGAGAACCTGGGCTATTAAAAGACTGAACAGAAATAACTGGTTAGTTGCAAGATAATAATTTCCCCACTTAATGGTTAATGTTAACTTTCATCAATCTTTTTTTTTGTTTTTGTTTAGAATCAGCATTAAAAATACTTTCTCAATTTTGATTTTTAGCTGTCTTAAAAATAAGCAATAATTATATATATATAGTGAATTGTAACTTAAAATTGAGGACATAAAAAGACTGGAAGGAATTATAATTGTTGCATTTTTAAACTTTCAGGGACTTTAAAAATTTAAAGCTGATGGTTGATGAAAGATGCTCCTTTCGTTCATTTTCTGAGCTTTTAAAATACTTCTAAATTAAAAATATAATTTAAAAAAATGATTTGTTTAATCTAACAAATCAGATATAGAGTCTTGTTTTGTTTGACCAGCAGAGTGAATTTTTAAAAGTAATGGTTAATTGTTTCAAATTAATTCCATTTAAAATTAGACGTTCTGTATCAACTGTTGTATATAATCTGGAATCGTGTGCTTACACATAACACCCAAACTGATATGTTCTTTTTTTTTTTTGCTTCACAGGAGCCATCTAGAACAGTTTCAGGCAGATACAAAAGGTAAGAATCCTTAAGTGATGACTTACAGCATAGTGTAGACTTTAGTGCAATGTCTGTCTCACCATGGCTTAACTAACTAGAACTGTTTCAAGCAGGTTTTTGAATAAGAAAAAGCCTTAATCTTGTGCTTTTAAAAATAAATTACACTGTAGGCAGGAGTGTACTGTCTGTCTAACCATAACTTATTCTAACATACATTTTAGCCTTTGAAAACTGCGCACCATGGATTTGTATGGGCTTGATGAACTTATTTAGCAAAATAAAATCTTAGAATCATTTTCCCTTATGCATTTAAACATTGAAAACATACCTGTTTGTCTGCTTGGGCTGTTATAACAAAACAACGTAGATAGTCTGGCTTAAGCAGAAATTTATTTCCTCACAGTTCTGGAGGCTGAAAGTCAAGAGACCAGAGTGCCGATTTGGTCAGATTCTGGTCAAGACCCTCTTCCAGCTTGCAGACTGACAACTTCTTGCTCTCTCCTCACATGGTAGAAGGGGCGCGGGAGATCTGTGGGGTCTCTTTTATAAGAGCACTAATTCCATTATGAGGATTCTACCTTCATGGCCTAAGTACCTCTCAAAGGCCCCACCTCCCGCATTGGGCATTAAGATTTCAACATACAAATTTTGGGAAGACACAACATTCAGACCATAGCAAGTCCATAGTACCACCTCTAGACAATACACGATGCTTTTACCAGGAAAAGTGTTTTGAGTGTGTGTACACATGTATAGGAAGAAAATTAGAATTACGTATGAGAAGCTGTTTAATGGAGATACTTGCTTGGGATATTAGTTTCCTTCTTTCCCGTTGAAGCCATAAAAGTTGGAGAAGGTGTAGTCATACTGGGGCTAGTAATCATAGAATAATTACAAATCTTATCAAGTGCTTATAATGTCAGGGTGCTTTACATAGAGATCTCATTCAGTTCTCACAATTTTCTTATAAGGTACAGTATTTACTTTCATTTAATAGATGAGGGAAGTGGAATTGAAGAGGTAGAATAATTTCACTGGGGTTGCAAAGCTCTAGTCAACAGCAGAATCTAGATTTGAACTCAGGCCGCCTGACTCCAGAATCTACATGCTTGCCCAAAACCATCCACTTAGTTTTATACATATGAGACCTTTGTTTTTCTCTGTGTATGTTAAAGTTTAAAGTATTAGGTTAAAAGTTTTGGTTATTTTATTCCATCTAAAATAAAACATTGATTAAGAGGAGCTCTAATTTTAAATAAGTTACATATAAATATAATTCAGTTTTGAATTTTTACCATGGGCCATAGTATCTGTTAGTGGTAGAAAGAAATAAGAAGGCTAAGATAATCAACAAATAAGTCAGTCTGAAACTGCTTTAGTTGAACACTTAATATGTTTGCTACTGCTTTTGTTTTCATTTCTGAGTAATTTTGATTTAAGTATAATGAAACTTGTGATTGAAGCTTCTAACATTTATACATTGCTTAGTAATTTTTACATAATGTGAATAGTGTAAACTGGGAAGAATCTCTTCTCTCTTGCAAGAAATCATTGCCAGTTAAATAGCTGTGATTTGGCCTATTTTCAGGCCACATTCTCAAACCAAAAGTTTTCACCATCAGTTTTGGTTTGTGGAATAAAGATAAACTTAAGTAACTTGTCAAGTTTGTTGTATGAATTACACATGTTTAGTTTTTATTAAATAATAAACCATAAATTATGATTGACATTTTTCAGATTTTTGTTTTTTTAAAATTTATTTTTCAGTTACAGTTGACATATTAATTTCAGTGATTAGATATTTATATACTTTATGAAGTGATCACCCCAATTAATCTAATACCTATCTGACATCATACTCAGATTTGTATTCTTTAATTAGCATCAGTAGGGGAATAATTTTCTTATAAATTCTTATCAGAATCTTTGTTTACATATCATTGTGTTAAATCAGGAAGAAAATTGGTTTTCCATGGTGTACGTTTGTATTTTTAAGCCTTTGAGAACAGTATTTTGTGACCTATTTTGTATACTTGTACTTTTTAAAAATTTTCATAGCCTAGAGCATGTGGTTTGCTGCTTTTTAGCTTTCAAAGCTTTAGCTCTGTTTAACAGTGTTGTAAGACAAAAAATTTTTGTAAGTTTCTAATCATTATTCACTGACTCGCAGCAACTTGTATTTGGAATACTGTATAAAAAGAAAACAAAAGAATATTTACAAAAAACATAAGACCTAGTATCTATATCTGAAATGATCAATTCTCTATCTAGAGGAATTCATTATACTGTATATCAGATTCAGTATACTGTACAGTTTATTATTTTTATTAATCTAACAGCAAATTGTAGCAATGACTAAAGCATGGATGTTTCTTGGTGACGGTATCTGCTGACAAATGGGGATCAAAATAAGAAGGAATGGGCTAGAGGATAGAAATTAGCATCATTTGTTAGGAGATATTGTCAGTAAACCAAATAACTCATGATATATGTACAGCTAGACAAACTCTTAAAAAGTCATTAGAAGGTATAAGCACCCACAAGACAAGTTTATATATGTGCTGTTATAAATTGTGAATTAAATGTTTAAAAATTTTTTTACAAGTATCAAGAATGTGCTTTTTTGAGCATTGAGTCTATTACGTACTCTGTCTAGTTATGCTATACAGTAGTCCCACCTTATCCACAGGGGTCACATTTCAGGACCCCCTGGGGGATGGATGCCTGAAACCATGAATACTGAACCCTGTCTGTACTATGTTTCCTCCTATACTTACATACCTATGATAAAGTTTAATTTATAAATTAGGCACAATAAGAGATTAACAATAATAACTGCTAATGAAATAGAATAATTATAATAATATACTAAAATAAAAGTTATGTGGATATCTTTTTGTATTGTACTCATGCTTCTTCTTGTGATGATATAAGATGATACAATGTCTACATGATGAGATGAAGCGAGTTGAATGATGTAGGTATTATGACGTAGCATTAGGCTACTATTGACCTGATGATTCTTAACAAGCACTTTATGGCTTCTCTATGGCATATCCGAATTGCCAGCATCACTACTCTTGTGCGTTGGGGCCGTTATTAAGTAAAGTAAGCGTTATTTGAACATAAACACTGTGATATCTCGACAATTGCTCTCATAACTTGAGAAGGCTACTAAATGACTAATGGGTGGGTGAGTGGTGTCCATAGAGTGGATACACCGAACAAAGGGATGAGTCACATCCTGGATGACATGAGATTTTATCACACTACTCAGAATGGCTTGAAATTTAAAGCTTATGAATTGTTTATGGAATTTTTCATTTAATAT
>NW_011888790.1:12656746-12666786 GCF_000151845.1 Pteropus vampyrus | reverse complement strand
CCAGTTAAATAGCTGTGATTTGGCCTATTTTCAGGCCACATTCTCAAACCAAAAGTTTTCACCATCAGTTTTGGTTTGTGGAATAAAGATAAACTTAAGTAACTTGTCAAGTTTGTTGTATGAATTACACATGTTTAGTTTTTATTAAATAATAAACCATAAATTATGATTGACATTTTTCAGATTTTTGTTTTTTTAAAATTTATTTTTCAGTTACAGTTGACATATTAATTTCAGTGATTAGATATTTATATACTTTATGAAGTGATCACCCCAATTAATCTAATACCTATCTGACATCATACTCAGATTTGTATTCTTTAATTAGCATCAGTAGGGGAATAATTTTCTTATAAATTCTTATCAGAATCTTTGTTTACATATCATTGTGTTAAATCAGGAAGAAAATTGGTTTTCCATGGTGTACGTTTGTATTTTTAAGCCTTTGAGAACAGTATTTTGTGACCTATTTTGTATACTTGTACTTTTTAAAAATTTTCATAGCCTAGAGCATGTGGTTTGCTGCTTTTTAGCTTTCAAAGCTTTAGCTCTGTTTAACAGTGTTGTAAGACAAAAAATTTTTGTAAGTTTCTAATCATTATTCACTGACTCGCAGCAACTTGTATTTGGAATACTGTATAAAAAGAAAACAAAAGAATATTTACAAAAAACATAAGACCTAGTATCTATATCTGAAATGATCAATTCTCTATCTAGAGGAATTCATTATACTGTATATCAGATTCAGTATACTGTACAGTTTATTATTTTTATTAATCTAACAGCAAATTGTAGCAATGACTAAAGCATGGATGTTTCTTGGTGACGGTATCTGCTGACAAATGGGGATCAAAATAAGAAGGAATGGGCTAGAGGATAGAAATTAGCATCATTTGTTAGGAGATATTGTCAGTAAACCAAATAACTCATGATATATGTACAGCTAGACAAACTCTTAAAAAGTCATTAGAAGGTATAAGCACCCACAAGACAAGTTTATATATGTGCTGTTATAAATTGTGAATTAAATGTTTAAAAATTTTTTTACAAGTATCAAGAATGTGCTTTTTTGAGCATTGAGTCTATTACGTACTCTGTCTAGTTATGCTATACAGTAGTCCCACCTTATCCACAGGGGTCACATTTCAGGACCCCCTGGGGGATGGATGCCTGAAACCATGAATACTGAACCCTGTCTGTACTATGTTTCCTCCTATACTTACATACCTATGATAAAGTTTAATTTATAAATTAGGCACAATAAGAGATTAACAATAATAACTGCTAATGAAATAGAATAATTATAATAATATACTAAAATAAAAGTTATGTGGATATCTTTTTGTATTGTACTCATGCTTCTTCTTGTGATGATATAAGATGATACAATGTCTACATGATGAGATGAAGCGAGTTGAATGATGTAGGTATTATGACATAGCATTAGGCTACTATTGACCTGATGATTCTTAACAAGCACTTTATGGCTTCTCTATGGCATATCCAAATTGCCAGCATCACTACTCTTGTGCGTTGGGGCCGTTATTAAGTAAAGTAAGCGTTATTTGAACATAAACACTGTAATATCTCGACAATTGCTCTCATAACTTGAGAAGGCTACTAAATGACTAATGGGTGGGTGAGTGGTGTCCATAGAGTGGATACACCGAACAAAGGGATGAGTCACATCCTGGATGACATGAGATTTTATCACACTACTCAGAATGGCTTGAAATTTAAAGCTTATGAATTGTTTATGGAATTTTTCATTTAATATGTTGAGAACGTGGTTGACCACAGTTGATCAAAACTGCAAAAAGTGAAATTGTTGCTAAGGAGGACTACTATATTTTATTGAATCGACTCTTATCTAGAACATATCTGATGTATTCACTGATTCCCTTTTTAAAACATGTTTAAATAACTTTGAGGAGCTACAGTCGTCACTTAGTATATGCAGGGGATTGGTTCCAGGACACCACTTGGATACCAAAATTTGGGGGTGCTCAAGACACTTATATAAACTTCTACACATTCTCCTGTATACTTTAAATCATGTTTAGATTATTTAAACCTAGGACAATGTAAATGCCATATAAGTAGTTGTTATCTGTATTGTTTAGGGAATAATGGAAAGAAAAAAGTCTACATGTTCAGTATAGATGTAATCATCGTATGCCTAACTACACAGTACATCTTAGCAACAATGTAACATTTTTTCTGATTATTTTCCATTTGCTGTTGGTTGAATTTGTGAAATGAAACCCTCGGATATGGAGAGCTGAATGTACTTGGAGGTATGGGGATCATGAAATTTCTGAAACTCGAGGTTTAGGAAAGATAGATCAAAGTCATGAATTTTTTTTTCCCCCCCAAATTTCCTTAATAGAATATTCACTTGGTTAAGTTTATAACGCATTGATTAAAATTAAAAAATTTAAAGGCAGGTTGTTAGATAGATGCGTGGCTATGGATAGGATACCCTGCTTGATATGATATCTAAATAAAACTTTTCATACATTAAAAAAAAAAAAGGGACAAGACAATTCTGAATGACTTGCAAAGGTCAGGATTAACTAAGGTGTATAATTTACCATTCTTATTTAAAGCATATAATTTAACCATTAAGAATGGCACCGATTTAAAAAAAACATGGGAAGCAAGTTAAGACAGATACTAAATTTTATTCTCACATTGTAATTAACTGGTCCTTTTGTTTTCATGAATATTTTTAATACAGTATTAATTATTAAGTAACATGCAAAATCATAAGTGCTTCTAAGTCATCCTCCCCTACAGTAACATTAATAGGCTACCTTTATATAGCTTTAAGTAGCTTTTAATGATATGCAAAGTGCCTTCACATACCTTACTCAGCAGTAGGCCCAATTAGGCAGCCAGACAGGCATCTTCTTTCTAAAATGAGGAAAAAGGCTTTAGTTCTCTGAATCCTTTATTATATCACATTACCTCTAAACAGAAATTAATTAAGTAACAAGAGAGGAAATATTTTCTAAAGTTTTTGAAGTTTTAAGTCTTTTAGGTTATAAGGGAGAGAAGTTTTTGTTTTTATAAAGAGCATCAGACATATCAGGATATGACTATTAGAAAGAATTAACGTTATCTTAGTCAATACATAGGTGCAAAGTCCTATTTCAAATTTGTAATGTTTCATGTTATTATTGTACTCCTTTATGAGGACTTTTCTTCCCTTATAATTCTTTTGCAATTACTAAAAATGATCAGGGTAAATTTTCATACAACTTAAAAATTGTTTTCTTCATTTTAAAAGCAATTCTTCTATTGAATATTTGGATTAGAAAAACCTACTTGTAACTTTACCACTCTAGTCAATCACGGTTAACATTATTTAAAATTTTCACTTCCAGTTTGTTTTTCTAAGCTTTGTATTTGTATAACTGTGAGCATAGTGGACATACAATTTTGTATTCTGGTTTGCTCCTTAGTTAACGTAAGACGAGTACCTTCAATTTTTGTTTTAAGATGTATAGAGAATAGCTGATATCATCTGAGCAATCTTCTTTTCTCCCTTTCAATGAGGCATAGCATAAATATACCAGAGATCCTCACTATAACTGTGTTTGGGGATATATAATATCTTTTTTTGTTTGTTTTTTGGTCTCCCCCCTCAATAATTTCTTTATTCTTTGTTTTGATATAATGTGACTACGACTCATTTCCTTAAGGGCCAACATTCTCTTCCAGAGTCAGTGCTGCCTATAATTCTTGTTTTGAAAAATTCACTTTGTCCCAATTGATACATTAGGGAGTAATTCGACTATAATACAAATTTTTTGTTTGCTTTTGTTTGCTTTTTTGTTCATGAGAACCACTAGGTAAATCCAGAAAACTGTTAACTACCTCAACCAAGCCACAGAGGAATACACAAAACATCTACCAGCTTACCTCATTGTGAGCCACAGCCATCTACATGTGGTATTAAACTTTCCGTCTAATTCCAAAAAAAAAAAACCTCCTTTTGACACTTCATGTGAAAAAAAAGAGAGAAGGATCACTTTTAAAAGATGCTATATCAGATCTGTTGTTTTTGAGCTAAGATACAAAGAAGTTCAAACCTTTAGTCATCATTTGATTCTTATGCTTTCATAGGAGATTAAATAGACTCAAATTATTTGTTTGGAAAGTGAGTAATTTATTTAGCAACATATTCATGCAAAGATTTAAGGTGTTGTAACAGCTGTTAACTTTTTTCTACATGAAGCTTTCTGTATAACCATTGTCCTAAAACCAGTAGTTCTTGTTTGCACATATGTTTGGAGATCCACTGAGTCACAAGAAAGTTTCTTGGTTTGTTGGTCAGGGTGTCAAACCAAAAAAATCAGCCAAATTCTTTAAAGGTAAGAATTCTAGACTCAAGAAGACCAAATGTATCACTCAGTCGTTAAAAAGACAGTAGTCTTCTTGGGCTATATGTGACCTTTTCTAAAGAAACTTATCCCTTCTCAAGATCTTCTGTTTCTAGATTGCCAGCATATTCTATATTTTACCAAATACTATAAGGCATACAATATCTGTGACACTTCTGATTAACACATTTTCCAAATGGACATGAAAGTCACAAAATGATAACTTAAAAGTAATTGAGATACTGGTACATTTTGTGGGCTGAATTCTTCCCTTGTGGATTTGTGAAATTTTTTTTCGATGTTGTAAATATTAGCTAAGATTTGTACAATATTTATTATGTACCAGACAATAGTCAAAGTACTTTTCATGCATGTTAATTCAGTTAATTCTCTAATAGAAGGAGATATTTTATTATCTCTATTTTACAAATGAAACTAAGGCACAGTGAAGTTTAATGACTTGTGTGAGATCAGACAGATATTGACTGATTTTGTTAGCATATATTGCTTTACCTCAGTAGTATTAATTTGTCTGGTATGGGTGGAATGTAGAATGATTCATAGTTTGATTTCACTTATTTTGACTTGAAGTAACTGGAAGGTACCAGTAACATAGGTTTTGTTTTTTGTTTTTTGTTTTTTTGAAAAGTAACATGCATATGTGGCCATGGATTTCACAGTCTACTCAATTTGTTCTAGCTACAATACAGTATCAGAAAATACTTTACTTTGTTCTAACTACAATGCAGTATTAGAAAATAACTTTTATTCTTAGGATTTTGAGGGTCTAACAAGATCTAAAGTATCTTCATAATCATGAAAGAGAATTTATGCAATAATATTTGATGTCGATTTATTTTTAAGTGCATTTTATGTATTATATTTCCTTGGAAATTAACCACTAATTTAAACACTATATTCTCTTTTTTCAAAGCTTTATTGAGATGCAATTCAAGCACAATAAAATTCATCCTTTGAAAGTCTACAGTTCAGTGATTTTTAGTACACTGACAGTGTTGTACAACCATTATCACTGTCTAGTTCCAGAACTAACCCCACCCACCAAAAAAGGGAAATGTCATACCCATTCAGCAGTCAACCTCCCAATTTTCTCTTCCCCCAGTCCTTAGAATCTAGTACTCTGCTGTCTACTCTGCTGTCTGTCTTTATAAATTTGCATATGCTGGATAATTCATATAAATGGATTCAGATAATATTGTGGCTTTTTGATATGGCTTCTATCATATAACACAATGTTTTTAAGATTTATCCATATTGTAGCATGCCTGGATATGACACATTTTGTTTAATAATCAGTTGTTTCCACTTTCTGGCCGATGTGAATTATATTAGAATATATAATATAATATGCTATGTACAATCTGTGTGTAAGTTTTTGTGTGATTCCTTTTCATTCTTAGTACTCAGAAATTTTTCATATTACTTAGTAGTAGATTTTTCTGAAAAAAAAAAAAAACAAAACCAAAAATGGATGTTTATGTCAAATATTTATTGAATAGTTTTGAGGTGCAAGATATTGACTGGGAGATAAATGTTAAGATAATGAGTATATAATTTTAGCTCTTACATCTGGTGGAAGGATGTTTTGTTTTTTGAATTTGTTTTGTCTAGCTCTCAGGTAGTGAAATTTGAGCAACCAGGTATATTTGATGAGATAACTGTCTCTTTTGGATAGTTCACTTTATTATACCAGAAATGAGCATGTATGATAGCCCCTAACTGGAAAAAATTAAATTTATAGTGAAATAAGTTATAAGCTATAACATATTAATATAAACAGTTACAATGCAGTCATTAGACTGATGCTGTTGAAAACCATTAATTATATAGGAAAATTATTACCTAGATATGTTAAATAGGGAGAGGGATAGCCTATTACCAAAAGTAAAATACAAAACAAAGTCTGACATAATATTACAAAGTGGTTCTTAACTTGGAATCTATTGATGAAATGCTAAAATTCTATGTAAAAGAATATAATGTTTATTTAATCTAGGAGAAGAGCTATATTTTTTCATCAGATTTTCAAAGGGATCTGTGATCCAAAAAGGTTAAGAACTACTATTTTATAATAAAATGTTTGTTAGTACTTAACTCTGGGTTGGTGGCATTACTAGAGATATTGATTTATATTTTTCATTTCCTAAAGTAAACATGTATCACAGTTTTAATAGAGGGTCTGAATTGATTTTGATCTTTAGTTGTTGCTTGTGGGTTTGTGTGTGCAGGTGTGTGCACATGCATGTTTGTTTTTTTAAAGGACAAAGAGAGAGAAGACCTGCACAGAGTAAGGGGCTGTTTTAAGGAATGGGAGTAGTGGTGGGGCATTGAGAATAAGGTAGTGAACCCTATTAAAAATATAAAATATATATTCTTTGGTTACTTAGGAATTTCATGATTTATCCAATACTTGTAAATATTTGATATCCATTCTAGAATTTTATTCATGAGTTTTGCATTTCTTGCAATTGCTAAGCTTTAAATATCTATTTTAGTGGAAAATTCCTCTGGCTGTAATCTCATAATGCTGTCAGTCTTGTTCTCAGTGATAGTTTAGAAAAACAGTTTTTTATTCCCTTGCACAACACCTCCTGGTTTTTCCACAGAAGATGTGAAAATTCCCAGTGTAGGGGAGAAATTTCCAGTAAATGGTGGTATTTATCTTTGCTGATACTGTTGTTGATTCTTTTCCCTTTTCTGAACATTATAGTTAATATTTTTGTAGCTATAGGCAGAAAGGGATTCTTTTTGGAATCTTATTAGTTAGAGATTTGTGTTAACAAATTCCTAAGTAGAATGTTACAAACTTTTTGGAATTAATGAAACAATCTTTTACTCTGGGTATTTTGTATTGTACATATCTGGCCCTCAAAATAAATTAAAAACATTTTTGTTTTTAGAATAAACAGAGCTAAATTTGGCAATAAGATCAAGTAACACAGTTATTCATAATTAGGACAGTATTCTTTATAAACATAATACGAATGGAGATAAAGCACCAGTTTTGTTTTCCAATAATTATTACTTGTTTTGAATTTGTATAATAGTATCACTTATGTATCAACAAATCTAATATGAAGGATTTTTTAAAATTGTTAATAGGTTAAACTTTTTGAGATATTATTTTAGGCTTATAATCAAGAGATACCAAGTTATTAAGGAATATCCATATTTCTGGGTTTTTGTTTCTTTGTATTTGTCAGCATTGTGGTTTCTATTTGAGGAATCTTGTTTCTGATGCATAGAATTAGACTTTTTTTTTAAGTAAAAAGAGAGCCTTTAAAGTAGTTCTGATGCTCTTCTTTAATATGATATGGTTTCAGTGATACCTTACTTTTGATTTTCTTCCTAACATTTTGTCAGTATTTCCCAGTCTTATTTGTAGTTTTTCCTTTCCTGTACTTGTTCTTTATCTGTTGGTGTTAGTCAGCTCTCTATCTGAGACTTTATTCTCTTTTTGTTCTGTGTATTTCTGCCAGAAATTTCCTTTACTCCATTGATTTCATTTTCTATGTATACATATGCTGATGGCTCCATATCATTAGCTCTATCCATGTATGGCCAATAGCTTTTAAATATCTACTTTTAGATATCACAGAAGCTTCCTAAACTCAGCGTGTTCAAAAGCAAAACTTGTGAAACTTGATGGATTTTAGTAGTTGACATCAAAATTTCACTCTTGCTCAAGTCAGAAATCTGGACATTGTTTGTGACCCCCTTTTTTTTTTCACTACTTCATGTACATTTAATCATTTACTAAGACTTGTTGAGTTTATGTCCTGCATATCACCAGTGCCAACACACCGATCTAGGACACCATCATCTCTTACCTAGATAAATTATTATAATAGCTTCCAAACGGGACTCTCTGCCTCCAGTTTGCTCATTTCCATTGCATTTTGTTAAAATGGTTCTGTCACCCTGCTTTAATGGCTTACCATGACCTTTAAATGATGTGTGCACTAGTCTTCAAGGTATAGTGATACATAAGATGATGTTAGGATGCAGAACAAAAATATTAAAACTTATGTACTTTTTAATCTAAAAAGTACTAAGACATTTGTACTTAGTAGCTAGTACTGTGTACTAGTTGTTAACTCATTATACCCTTGCTCTGTATGTCAGATGGTCATTTGGTACTGGAGATATCCGGAGGGAAGCATGCTTTGTTCATTTTCTGAATGTTGCACAATACTGTAATTTGACTGTTTAAATGGATTTATGAATTATCTAATTTAATACAAAGCGGATAAGTCTGGGGAGGGATTTAAAGAGAATATCAAACCAAGTATATAAATACAAAGATGATCACATGGTTGTTCACCTAGCAAGATACACAAAATCATATCTGTTCTTATAAATTAGAAAAAACATTTAAGCTTATTTTGGAATTTTGAGTCACACTTAAAAAAAAAATTAATTCTTATTGTGAGGCATCTCTTTCTGCTTTGATAGCCATAAAAATCAAATATGCAAATTTATCTTAGAACTATCTCTTTGAATTTCTGTGTCACAGTAATAAGATCCTAAAAAGCGTTGAAGCACATTTAATTATACTTTCATTAAAAATATTATAGTTAAGGTAGCAGAGTAGGTAAATGCTGTGCTTGCCTCTTCTCACGACCACATCAAAATTACAACTAAACTATAGAACACCCATCATTGAGAATCATTTGAAGTCTAGCTGGAACAGAGTCCTACAACTAAGGACATACATAAGAAGCCACCTCGAGACTGGTAAGAAGGGTGGGCCATGGAACAAACTGGTACCACACCTGTGAGTGGCTATTAAAAATTGGGAGGGATAGTTCAGCCAGGGATGCCCTCCCTGAGGAGCAAGGGGTCCCAGTCCCACTCCTTGGCCCAGGGTTTCGGTGCTGGGAAGAGAAGTCCCCACAACTTCTGGCTGTGAAAACCAGTGGAGATTGTGGCTGAATAAAACAGAGGGCTGCTGGAGTCTTAGGAGTTCCTCTTAAAGGGTCTGCTCATGGACTTACATGGTGATGGACTCAATAGCTTTGTGTTCCAGCGTTGGGGCAGCAGCTTATGGGGGTGCCAGTGACATATGGGGAGGAACTGAGTTGGCTGGCTTTAGGGCAAGGGCTGGAGAGGCAGCATTCTCTCAGACAGAAGTGCTGAAAGAATCCATTGTTTCTTTGTTGAGTCCTCCTCCACTGCTTGTGTGCAGAAACAGGTGGCCATCGTAGCTGAGGCTTCATCAACCTGGCTAACACTGGTCGTCCCAGCTGTGGAGATTCCTTGAGACCCCACCCCCACCCAACTTTCAGGAAGCTACTTCCAGTGGCTTTTTCGTACCAACAGCCTATCTTGGCTCATGCTACGGACTTTCCTAAAATCTCTCAAAGGTTCAGAAAACCCAAACAAGCAGCATCTGGCTTCAGGGTGCACAGTACTACCCCTTGCTGAGCAGCCCCAAGCCTGGCACTAGCAACAGCTAGCCTTGATTTGCGGTTTAACTTCTCGGGGTACCTCCAAACCCAGCGTGGGTGGCACCCATCTGCAGATTGCTTGGGGGCTCATTCCAAGTGGCCCCAGGCAGGGCGCACCGGCTGTGACTGAACCTGGACTGTGGTTGGAGCCCTTCCCAGAGGCCCCGGGGACAAGCGTACC
>NW_011888790.1:12654294-12656696 GCF_000151845.1 Pteropus vampyrus | reverse complement strand
TTGAAGTCTAGCTGGAACAGAGTCCTACAACTAAGGACATACATAAGAAGCCACCTCGAGACTGGTAAGAAGGGTGGGCCATGGAACAAACTGGTACCACACCTGTGAGTGGCTATTAAAAATTGGGAGGGATAGTTCAGCCAGGGATGCCCTCCCTGAGGAGCAAGGGGTCCCAGTCCCACTCCTTGGCCCAGGGTTTCGGTGCTGGGAAGAGAAGTCCCCACAACTTCTGGCTGTGAAAACCAGTGGAGATTGTGGCTGAATAAAACAGAGGGCTGCTGGAGTCTTAGGAGTTCCTCTTAAAGGGTCTGCTCATGGACTTACATGGTGATGGACTCAATAGCTTTGTGTTCCAGCGTTGGGGCAGCAGCTTATGGGGGTGCCAGTGACATATGGGGAGGAACTGAGTTGGCTGGCTTTAGGGCAAGGGCTGGAGAGGCAGCATTCTCTCAGACAGAAGTGCTGAAAGAATCCATTGTTTCTTTGTTGAGTCCTCCTCCACTGCTTGTGTGCAGAAACAGGTGGCCATCGTAGCTGAGGCTTCATCAACCTGGCTAACACTGGTCGTCCCAGCTGTGGAGATTCCTTGAGACCCCACCCCCACCCAACTTTCAGGAAGCTACTTCCAGTGGCTTTTTCGTACCAACAGCCTATCTTGGCTCATGCTACGGACTTTCCTAAAATCTCTCAAAGGTTCAGAAAACCCAAACAAGCAGCATCTGGCTTCAGGATGCACAGTACTACCCCTTGCTGAGCAGCCCCAAGCCTGGCACTAGCAACAGCTAGCCTTGATTTGCGGTTTAACTTCTCGGGGTACCTCCAAACCCAGCGTGGGTGGCACCCATCTGCAGATTGCTTGGGGGCTCATTCCAAGTGGCCCCAGGCAGGGCGCACCGGCTGTGACTGAACCTGGACTGTGGTTGGAGCCCTTCCCAGAGGCCCCGGGGACAAGCGTACCTGAGTGGCTGGCTTCCAACCTATCTGGAGCACCACCTGGCGTGCATCTGAAGATGACACACCTGAAGAGCAGACTGGGCAGGCACCAGAGCCTGGTAAAGTAAATCCTACTCCATAGGATCAGCCCATGCACAACAGCTCCTCCACTGTAGTCATCAGCCATTCATCACAACTAATCATCCTATGGGTCATTCTTTCCCATTGACATGCAAACAGCAACAAAGACTCAGCTACAATGGGAGGGCACATACAAT
This sequence comes from Pteropus vampyrus, assembly GCF_000151845.1. Taxonomy (NCBI): domain Eukaryota; kingdom Metazoa; phylum Chordata; class Mammalia; order Chiroptera; family Pteropodidae; genus Pteropus; species Pteropus vampyrus. The sequence goes on along the minus strand of NW_011888790.1, from coordinate 12,655,485 downwards.
GCATACAGGGGACATACCTGAAGCACCTGGCTCAGGAGACTGCCCCTGGGCCCCACAGGTCACCTACTACATAAAACACTCTGCTAAGACTGGAAGTCATAGCAGCCCTACCTAATACATGGAAACAAACACAGGGAGACAGTCAAAATGGGGAGACAAAGAAACATGTCCCAAATGAAAGAGAAAAAAGTTTCAGAAAAAATATACAAAATGGAGACAAGCAATCTACTAGATGCAGAGTTCAAAACACTGGTTATAAGGATGTACAATGGACTTATGGGAAGAGTAGATGTACTCAGTGAGAACTTTAACAAAAAGAGAAACATAAAAATGGAAATAGAAATCATAAAAAAAGAACCAGTCAGAAATGAAGAATACAATAACAAATGAAGACTACATTAGAGGGAATTAACAATAGATTAGAAGCAGAGGATCAGATCAGTAATTTAGAAGATAAAGTAGCAAAAAACAATCAGAACAGCAACAAGAACAAAGAATTAAAAAAAAAATGAAGCTAGTTCAAGGGACCTTTGGGACAACATCAAGTGTACAAACAACATTTGCATCATAGGGGTACCAGGAGAGAAGAGACAGGTGTATTCTTTGATTGAAAACCTAGTTGAAGAAATAATGACAGAAAACTTTCCTAATCTGGTAAAGAAAGTAGACATACAAACCCAGAAAGTCCCAAACAAGATGAACTCAAAGAGGCCCACACCAAGACACATCATAATTAAAATGCCAAAGATTAAAGACAAAGAATCTTAAAAACAGCAAGAGAAAGGCAGTTACCTATAAGGGAGCTCCCATGAGGCTGTCAGCTTATTTCTCAGCAGAAACTTTGCAGGCCAGAAGGGACTGGCACAAAATATTCAAAGTGATGGAAAGCAAGGACCTACAACCAAGACTACTCTACCTAGCAAAGTTATCATTTAGAGTGGAAGGAGAGATAAGGAGCTTCTCAGACAAAAAGAGTTGAATGAATTCATCATCTCCAAACCAGTATTATGAGAAATGTTAGAGGGACTTCTTAAGAAGGAGAAAAAAAAAAAGATTAAAAATACAAATAAGGAAAGGCAGTAACCACATATCTATTAACAGTTACTTAAAATGAAAAAGAATTAAATACTCCAATCAAAAGATAGGGTGGCGAAATGGATATGAAAATAAGACCCTTACATAGGCTGCCTA
>NW_011888790.1:12606910-12653269 GCF_000151845.1 Pteropus vampyrus | reverse complement strand
CTTTAGGTAAATAAACATACCAGCATGGATACGTAATGAATAAAATTTGGAGAGCATAAATTTAAATTCTTTTATTAAATAGCTTTCAGGGTTCCTTCTTTCTTTTTCAGTGTCATATCTTAGCACTTCTGTGTTTACATTTCATGTTTTAGTTATATTGGACTTTTCTGTTTTTCAGAAGAGCTACGCATTGTTCCTTGTTCGATATTTGCACATTCTTATTCCTCTTTTAAGTTTGAGTTAAACATTATCTAGCATATCTACCTCTCAGAGTGTAGTCTTTGAACTGTTTGTTACCAGTCCATGACTAGATAGGAACAGAACTTGAGAGTAAATAATTAGCTTGAATTGCGTTTTGACATTGTCATTGTCACATCCAAGTACATGATCAGTGGACTCCTTTCTGAACAGGATATCTGACTAGTTCAAGTGTCATGGTGCATGTGTGATTTATTTAATTTTTTAGGGCAGTTTAAGGTTCAAAGAAAAATTGAGGGAAAAGTGTGGAAATTTCCATTATACCCCAGCAACCACATAGCCTCCCCTGTTAGAAATGTCCCAACTGTCCCAACAGAAAGGTACATTTGTTAAACCTGATGAACTTACATTGTCGCATCATAAATCACCCAAACTCTGTAGTTTACATTACAGTACATTCTCTGAATTTGGACAAATGTATAATGACATGTATCCATCATTATGATAATCTTACAAAGTAGTTTCACTACTCTAAGAATCCCCTATGCTCCAACTATTCATTCCTAGCCCTATTATCTCTCCCCCAACCCCTGGCAACTATTGATCTTTCTTCTCTCTCCATACTATGTCACGTAGTTGAAATCTGTGTCTTCTCTTTTTCTTATCCAGGCTAGAGACTTACTGACTTTATTTAAAGGAAATAGCTTTTGGTTTCATCGATTTTCTGTATTGGTTTGTTGTTTTCAATTTTATTGATTTCTGCTCTAATTATTATTATTTCATTTTCTTCTGCTTATTTTGGATTTAATTTGCTCTTTTTAGTTTCTTAAGGTAGAAACTTCTAATATATGCATTCAGTGCTGTAAATTTTCCTCTAAGCACTGCTTTTACTGCATTTCACAAATTTTAAGTTGTGGGTTCATTTTCATTTAGTTCAGAATATTTTAAAATTTCTCTTGAGATGTTTTCTTTGCTCCACATGTAATTTAATAGTGTGTTTTCAAATATCCATGTGTTTTTAAGATTTTCCAGTTATCTTTGTGTAACTGGTTTCTAGTTTAATCCTCTTATGGTCTGAGAGCAGACATTGTATGGTTTCTATTCTTTTAAATTTGTGAAGGTGTGTTTTATGACCCAGAGTATGGTCTCTCTTGGTGAATATACCATGTGAGCTTGAGAAGAGTGTGTATTTTGCTGTACATGTGTTATTTTTATATTAGTCATTTGTAACCCAAAATGTGTAAGAACTGATGAAAATGTAAAGATTTATTTACTTTAAAAATCTTTTGTCAAATTTAATTACTCTTGTTCTGTGGCATTTATAATAGGCATGACATAAATATGTTCACACCACACATGCATTGTTTGGAATAAAGAATATTACAATTAAGTTGACAGAAGGAGGTCTTCAGGATTTCATATGTAATCATTAGTGCTTTGAATTTCTTTTAAAGTCTCACTTCAGGTTGCTAACATTTAAAAACTACACACAAATGACAAGATAAAGGTGTTTGCTTGGAGATGTTGGAGGAATCTGTACCAAGAAGGTAGTTCATGTAATACTTTCCAGCAGCACCATAGCTTGATATATTTAGAAACAGTGATGCAGAAAACCAGTTCTTAAGCAAATAAGATAGCAAAGGAATTTTTCTTAAAATTTGATGAACATATTGATTTTGCTGACATGACAGTAATGTGAGGGAAGAATTTTAACTTCCTTGCTGACAAAACAGCTTGCTCTGAAGTATTTGAAACTTTGAGGGATGAACAAATCAACCAAGGTGGTTTGGAGTTTTGCTTTCTTTTGTAGGAGTATGTTCTTATTATATAGAGACAGTGACAGGAAAACTGTGCTAGAACTTGTGCCAGAGTGTAAATTAATGTCACGCTTATTGAGAAAGTCTTGCTATATCCGCCAAACTAAACAGTATTCTTGGTGTATCAGCTAAATTAACCACTGTTAATTTGTGGTTCACTAAAAGTGTGAATTACTTAAATATTAATGCCTTAAATTTGAGATTTAAAAAAAGTAAATGATAATTTGGAAGCTGAACCAATCAACTGTTATATGCTGAGGTATACAGTAATTTTTGATGAAAAATTTTCAGACAAAAGTATTTGAACTTGGATGAACTCTTAGTGTTTTTGCAAACTAAGAAGCCAATTTGGTCCCTGGCTATTTAAACACGTGAATTAGACTTATTTCTCTGATAGCTTCATTTTTTTCCCCCCCTAGATGATCTTAGTCTTTCACGCAAAAAAGGAATGTCAAATGTTTTCATCGTTATATACGATCAAAGGACAGAAATGTTAGAATTTCGAGGGGAAAACTACTGTTGGTATGCTGGGTTCCACAATATGGTAACAATTATCAGTGAAGTTGGTAATTATTTTAGCATTGTGCATTTGTAAAGTATTACACATTTGATAAGACATATTTTGAATTTTCAATAAAAAGAAAACCCATGCATAGGAAATTAATAGATCAGGTATCTACTTATTTTCATCAAGTTATTTTAGATTTAACTATAACTTCAATGGATAAATGATTGGAACTGGCTACTAATAAAGGATTGAAGACAAATTTTAAAAAATGTTTTCTGCATTTTGGGTAGAAGTTAAAAATGAATATCCCGAGGTTGCTGAAATTGCTTTAGAATCTCTTCTATTCTTGTCAGCATACATCTGTCAGCATACTGAAACTAGTTTCTCTGTTATGAGCGCTATTTAAAAAAAAAAAACATATAGTTCAGGGAATCTTATCCCTAAAGAGCAGCGTTATTAGCAGTCCAGACTAGTTTAGGTCAGCTGACAAGTGTGGTAGCCAGTCTCCAAGAGAGCCTCTAGGAAGCCCTCTTTCCTGATATTTACACCTTGTGTAATCCCCTTACATTGCAACACAGGTTAATGTATAATATGTCACTTTGGAGATTAGGGCAGAACAGATACTGCAGTGGCTATCTTGGTTGCTGTCATTTTGTCTCTGGAAGCCAGCTGCCATATGGTGAAGAGCTCAGCAGAGAGGCCCACGTACTGAGGAATTGAGGCTTCTGGCCAGCAGCCAGTGAGAAACTGAGGCCTTTGCCATCAGCCATGTGAGTGATTTTAAAGGCAAATTCTCCAGTCTGGTTAAGCCTTCAGATGACTTACTCTAGTGTGACAGCCATTTTCTATAATTATTGGCTATATACATACTTCCAGTGAAAAACATGGAGTTTTACATAATTCTTTTTTTCCTGTTTATTCTAATTATATTTCTGAAATATAATTGCATGGGTCTGAGTCTAATTTGGATTTGTGTTTTATATGCCTTTTTTACATTTATTTTTCTAATAGTTTTTTTATATTTGATCTTACAAAAGTATTGTTCCATAATGGATTAAAATTAAAAAAAAAAATGGATCTTTACTATGGTCTGCATTAGGTCACTATCATAGTTTTCTTGGTACTCTACACTTAACTTATCCTGATGGTCGTCTTGTTTATTATAATTGGTTATATTCTTTGTTAAACTGAAATCTCTATGAAGAGCAGAGTCCATGTCTGTATTTGCTGTTAAATCTTCAGTACCCAGAACAGGGTCTAGTACTTGGCAGCTACTCAGTAGATACTGGTTAGAAGAATTAATGAGTGTTTTTCATTGTGTTGAATGAAAAAATTTTCATTGTGTTAGAATAAGGATTAACTTCTATAGTTATAAATAAATTGGCTATGATAACCATATGTCCTCAGGGGAATGGTAATTTTGGTGAATAGAAAATACTCTTGGCATTCTTCTTGCTGAGTATATTAGGTTTTTAAAAAAAATTTATTTTATATTAGTTTCAGGTATACAGTATAATGGTTAGACACTTTATATAATTTATAAAATGATCCCCTCGCTTACTCTCGTACCGATCTGGCACTACATACAGCCATTACAGTAATAATTGACTATGTTCCCATTGCTGTACTCAACATCCTGTGACTGTTTGTAGCTACTAATTTGTACTTCTTCATCCCTTCACCTTTTTCACCTAGCCCCCCAACCCATCTCCCCTCTGGCTATCACCAGTTTGTTCTCTATATCTGTGAGTCTGTTTTCATAGAAGAGAAATCATATAGTATTTATCTTTCTCTCTCTGACTTATTTCACTCAGCATAATACCATCTAGGTCCATCCATGTCATTGCATATGGTAAGATTTTATTCTTTTTATGGCTGATTAATATTCTGTTGTATATATATTGCATAATTTCTTTATCCAGTTGTCTATTAACGGGTACTTAGATTGCTTCTATATCTTGACTATTGTGAATAGTGCTGCTGTGAACTCAATGGTGCATAGATTTTTACAAACTAGTGTTTTGATTTTCTTTGGATAAATACCCAGAATTACAGTTTCTGGGCCAAAAGATAATTCTATTTTTAATTTTTTGAGGAACCTTCAGACTGTTTTCCACAGTGGCTATACCAGTTTACAGTCCCACCAACAGTGTACAAGGGTTCCCTTCACATCCTCACCAACACTTGTTCTTTTTTGATTTATTGATAATAGCAAATCTGACAGGCTGAGTTACAAGAATATACAAGAATAAACTCAAAATGTAGTTTATACAAGAATAATAAACTCAAAATGGAGTTTATTCTTGTATATGGTGTATATTCTTGTATATTTTTGTATATGGAAGGTGGTCCAGTTTCATTTTTTTGCATGTATCTGTCTAGTTTTCCCAATACCATTTGTTGAAGAGACTCTGTTTACCCCATTGCATCTTCTTTCTTCCTTTGTCATAGATTAATTGATCGTATAGGGATTACTATAGCCTTGTACTATAGTTTGATAGTGGTAGTATGATACCTCCAACTTTGTTCTTTTATGTTTCCACACAAATTTTTGAATTATTCTGGTTCTCTGAAAAATGCCATTGATATTTTGATAGGGATTGCATCGAATCTATGGATTGCTTTGGGTAATATTTCTTTCTGCCCATGAGCACAGGTGTGTGCTTTCATTTATTTGTATTTTCTTCAATGACTTACAATTTTCCGAGAACAGGTCTTTTATCTCCTTGGTTAATTTGATTCCTAGATATTTTATTGTTTTTGATGCAATTATAAATGTTATTTTCTTAATTTTTCTGATAGTTCATCACTGGTGTATAAAAATTTAACCAACTTCTGAATATTAATTTTGTATCCTGCTACTTTACTGAATTCATTTATCAGTTCTAACAGTTTTTTTGGTGGAATCCTTAGGGTTCTCTATAGTATCATGTCATCTGCAGATAATGACAGTTTTACTTTATCCTTTCACATTTTGATGCCTTTTATTTCTCTTTCTTGTCTGATTGCTGTAGCTGGCACTTCCAATACTAATTTGAATAGAAGCAGTGAAAGTGGGCATCTTTGTCTTGCTCCTGATCTTAAGGAAAATGCTTTTAACTTTTCCCCATTGAGTATGATGTCAGCTGTGGGTTTGTCATGTATGGCCTTTATTATGTTGAGATATGTTCCCTCTATTCTCACTTTGCTGAGAGTTTTTGTCAGAAATGGATGCTGGATTTTGTCGAATGCATTTTCTGCATCTATTGATATAATCATATGATTTTTATCTTCCAATTTGTTAATGTGGTGTATCACATTAATTGACTTCTGGATTTTAAACCAACTTTGCATCCTAGGGATAAATCCAACTCAATTATGGTATATGGTATTTTTAATATATTGCTGAATTTGGTTTGCTAATATTTTGTTGAGGTGTTTTGCATCAGTATTTATCAGGGATATTGGCCTATAGTTTACTTTTTTTGTACTGCCTTTTTTTGGTTTTGGAATCAGGGTAATGGCCTGGTAAAAGAGTCAGGGAGCCTTTCCTCCTCTGGAATTTTTTGGAATAGTTTGAGAAGAATAGATGTTAATTCTTTGAGTGGTAAAATTCACCTGTGAAGCCATCTGGTCCAGGACTTTTAGTTTGAGGGAGGTTTTTGATTACTGATTCTATCAGTGATAATCTGTCGTTTCAGATTTTCTGTTTCTTCTTGACTCAGTCTTGGGAGATTGTATGTTTCTAGGAATGTATCCATTTCTTCCAGATTGTCCAATTTGTTGGCATATGATTGCTTGTATTTTCTTATAATAATCCTTTCTATTTCTTTGGGGTCCGTAGTTTTCGTTTTTGGTTTTATTTATTTGGGTCCTCTCTCTTTTTTTCTTGATGAGTCTGCTTAAAGAATTATCAATTTTGTTTATCCTTTCAAAGAAACAGCTCTCGGTTTCATTGATGTTTGGTATTTTTCTAGATTGTTTCATTATCGCTCTGCTCTTTATTATGTCCTTCTTTTTACTTTGAATTTTGTTTGCTGCTCTTTTTCTAGGTCTTTTAGGTGTAAGTTTAGATTGTTTAGATTTTTCTTGTCTCTTGAGGTAGGCCTGTACTGCTATGAATATCTCTTAGGACTGCTTTCTCTCTGTCCCGTAGATTTTGAGTCATTGTATTTTCATTTTCATTTGTCTCTATGTATCTTTCGATTTCTTCCTTGAGCTCATTGTTAACCTATTCATTGTTTAGTAGCATGTTGTTTAGCCTCCATGTGTTTGTATATTTTCCAGGTTTGTTTTTTTTTTTTTTTTTTTAAGGAGGGGGAGTTGATTTCTAGTTTCATACAATTGTAGTCAGAGAAAACACTTGATATGATTTCAGTTTTCTTAAATTTATTGAGATTTGTTTTCTGGCCTAGCATGTGGTCTATCCTGGAAAATGTTCCATACACACTTGAGAGGAATGTGTATTCTGCTTCTCTGCGGTGAAAGGCTCTGAAGATATCATTTAAATACACTGATATAATGAGTCGTTTTCTGGTTGGTTTTTACTTGTTGATTGCTGTTTACTTGTTGATTTTCTGTCTGGAAGATATGTCCATTGGTGTGAATGGGGCGTTACAAGTCTCCTATGAGAGTATATTACTGCCGATCTCTCCCTTTATGTCGGTCAATAATTGCTTTATTTATGTAGGTAGTCCTGTTGGATAGTTTTATAAAATATATATTTTTATTTCCATAGCACAACCACCACCTCTGAAGAAGATGTCGCGAGTAGATATCCCCGAACAGATAGAAGTGGGTTCAGCAGATATAACAGGGATGCAAATGCTTCAGGTAATTTGGTCTCAAGTAGCACATTGGAAAAGAAAATTGAAGATCTTGAAAAGGTATGAATTATAAATTATTTAAGGTTCATAAAATTAATATATCGTTTGGATTCCATTTTTACTTTCATAGCAGAGAGAGAAAATAAATTGAAATGTGTAGAGGAGAGACAGTGCCAAAAAAGGAAAAGAATGAGGTCAGTAATTGAAGATATCATTAGTATTAATTGACATCTCCATATATAGTCAAATATTAGCTTCAAATCACTCTCTTAAGTTTTTTAGGTGCGTTATGATAAGCTAGACATTTTCTGATTCCCTTAGTATTTTCCAGCTCTGTTGATGTTAAAACTTTTAAAAATGGAGCTAATAATTGTATTCCTTAATTTAATGGATACTCCTATTCTGCCAAGTGTTATCTCTAATGTATTAAAAATAGTGTTTGCTTTTGAAGTGGTTAGAAGTCTGTGCTGACAGTACGTACTACTGTGTGTTTATTGTATTATCTGTAGAGATGGTCATTTGTAGGCTTTCTTTTGGGCTCTGAATTAAAGCCTAGAACCATCTTTTGTTTTTGAAACAATTTTAAGAGTGATCTTTTTTAGTGGTATCTTTGAGAACAACTCAAATGAATATTGGCATAAATTTATTTACCATAGGGTCTCAGGTTTGATCTGTAGACATTCAGCCTCTCAAATTGATAATGGTACTGAATTTCTGATTATTGAAAATATGTGTTGTTTTGCTGAATTAAAATCATTTCCTGTGATAAAAAGATTGTTTTCAGTAGAGATTTAATTTTAAAAGTTGTGTCTTTTTATAACACTGTGATTATTTTTAGTTCATATTTGATGTTTCATACTAGTTTCTATGGGTATAAATTAAAAACTTTAAGCAATATATAGTTCAGTAGGTTTCCAGGGTATTCCTCAGAGGCTTTTAAAGTTCCATAAGAGTTCGGATTGACTTGCTAGTAGTTGGCAGCAGTTGGTTTAGGGAGTCCAGCTGGCTGCTTTCTGTGAGGGTTAGTAGGAAAGAAGCAAAATTCTGGGCAGTACTTTTTTTAGTTCTGCTTCTCTTTTGACCCCAAGGTGGCTGACCCAGCCTAAGGCTCTAAATTCTAAATAAGATATTTTTTGAAATAAGTATTGCATAGTTTTTTTAAAAAAAGCTTAAAATCCAGTAATTTAATTCATTTCCTTCATTTTATTCATTGTCAGTTAACTAGCAGAGCCAGAAGTAAAATTGAAGATCATTTGTTTAGAATTTTCCATAGAGCCATTTCCTCTTCTTTAAAAAATTTATTTTGAAAATTAATTTTTTTAAAATTAAAGTTGACATTCTATATTATATTAGTTTCAGGTGTACAACAAAGTGACTTCCTTAAACTTTGTATTTTTAATAAAAAATTGAATTTTCTCTAATATGATATTATCTATTAAATATTTCATTACTAATGGTGGTGATAAACTAAAGAGGGTAAGGCATTGAATATTAGTATTTGTTAAACACTTGTGTAAAGATTTAATCAGAAACATACCTTACAACTCCTGTATTCCTCTCATTCTTGTTTTTTTGTGGATTTTTTTGCTGGGATGGGTTCCTCCTTTCCACATCAAGTCACATGAGAAATTCAGTGGAAATCTTCATATATCTAAAGCACTTCATGTTATCATGGTAACAATGAGAAGTTTAGTAGTAGATCCTCTCTTCAGGTGGGACATATCCATCTAAAATTGTTCTCAGAACTTGCTCTAATTTACAAATTAATGTATACCACTTAAGACTATAAACAACCAATTACTTTCCAGTTAATAAACTTTGTAATTATATCTACCAGGAAGTATTAAGAGAAAGGCAAGAAAACTTAAGACTTGTGAGACTAATGCAAGATAAAGAGGAAATGATCGGGAAACTGAAAGAAGAAATCGATTTGTTAAATAGAGTGAGTATTTACACATTTCAGTTTCACGGTTTCCTTTTTTTCTGGCAATTGGATGAAAATACATAAAGGTGAAGGAATTATTTAATTTCATTATTGAGTTCATTTTGTAAATGAGATAGTAATTTGTGGTAGTAAGAACCATCATCTCATTCTGTAAACTGATTTCCTCTGGCCAGTTAATGATTGTATTCACTTAATATTCTTTTGGGGATGGACTGAAGAATGGATTTGTTCTGTGTTTTGTTAGAGTCTGGAGGTGCAGTTTGGCCACCTCCACACATGAATGGTCATTCGCAAAGAGTTGCCTCAGTGAAGAACTACAGTTGCTACTTTCTTGCTGTAGGAAACTCCAGATGTCTTTGTGTGTATTTTCACCATATTTTCTTCTTCAATTATATGTATGCACCGCCAGCTTTAGCTTTAGACTTACCTCAAAGTCTCTCTTACGATTATTTGTAGCTCTTGTTTGCTTTTAGCTCTAAAATTTACTTTCTGCTTAAGAATCAGGTATTAATGCTAGACCATACTTAGGTACTTGTGATGAGAAAAGATTCCATAGTTTTGATTTTTATAAGACTTTAGATAAGATAGAGGAAATTCAGGAAAAAAAAAAGGAATAGATTCTTAGTCCAATATTAATTATGGAAGAAGAGAAAATAGAGAGGCTTCATTATGTGCAGAATAATAAAGCTCTGAGGCATTAACTGCAAGTTATAGATGAGGACACTGAAACTCAGTGTTTAACTTGCTCAAAGTCATACATAGTAATGACACAGTAATCAGCTGAGCCAGTATTTGACCTCAGGTATTTGAGAATCCTAATTCTAAGTAAGCTCTTCCATTCTTGGACACTGCCTTTCATCTTGGTTCAGAACATAGGTATTCTCTATTGGTTCTGGACTAATACAGTAAAATCTGCAAATATTTTTGATGTCGATGATGTATTAGCACTGCCTTTAATACTGTATGTATTAAAGAGAATAATAAATCACCTGTGCTTACAGAGCTTATATTCTAGCAATGATATATGAATGTATTTTATCATTTAATTCTAAATCTTAGGTAAGTCTCAGTTGTAGTAATTTTAGGAATCTTGCATCTTTATTGTTGTTTCAACAGATTAGTTTTTCAGTGTCATTCATTTAGTTTGTGAGTAAATGCAGATTCTGTTTTTGTACATTTTTAAGTCATTTACATAATTGTCTAAAGACAGTATACTAAACTTATCAGAACGCTGCTATCCCAAAGCACACTTGCTCCAAGTTTTGGTATTTTAAATTGTGAGGATACATCTGTAAATGTCTGCTTTTCCAACCACCAGTAAATAGTCTGCCTTATAATGTTTCTTCTAACTAAAACATTGTCTTTGTATTTACCAAATGGTTGTATGTATGGCACTGGGATTAGTATAGGGAACATAGAGCTAGAATCACATAACTTTAAAGCCAGAGGGTGATTACCTAGTTTAGTGGCTTTCAGTATTTTTTTTAAGCTCTAAAACGTTTTCCTCAAACAAAATGTCATAGAGAAGCTTAACATATAAATTGAACCAGATCAATTTTGTATACCCCAGATCTTTTTTCTGTATGCCTCAGTTCTATCATCTCCTCTGCTTCTTACCCCACAATATATACAGACTTATAAAAAATCATACAAGGTGGTAGGAGTTTATTCAGAACTTAATACCTGGGTCTTTTTGATGCATAATTTGACACATGGTCGCAATCCAAGGCCCTGAATCCGCCTATATATTTTGTTCAGCTCTCAGTTTTGGGGAAAGGAGGATTTGTTTTTAAATAAAAATTAAGTTATTTATAATGATTAAAAATTGGAAGATTCATAATTAAAGAAATTTGATTTCTGGCTTCTTGAAAAACTGAAAGATCTGGCAAGATTTGGCTCATATTATGATAACAATGCGAAGTCGAGTAGTGGATGCTCCCTTTAAGTGGGACATATTCCATCTAAAGTTGTCTTCACAACTTGCTCTCATTTCCAGATTAATTGCTTGTATGAATTTTCTTCAAATGTGTATTTTTGAAGTGTTTTTAATCATCTCCAAAATATTTTAAAGTATTTTAAAAACTCACTTTTTTTGTGTTTGTTTCCTTAAGGACCTAGATGACATAGAAGATGAAAATGAACAACTAAAGCAGGAGAATAAAACTCTTTTGAAAGTTGTTGGGCAGCTAACAAGGTAGAAGATTCAAGGCTCAGTGTGGAAAAAAATATTTTAAAACTACTGATTGAATGTTATGGCTAATGCTAGGACAATATTCCTATGCTGCAGTGCATTAAATATGTATATTTATTTCTAGAAAACAGTGGATGTTTATTTTCAAAATATTTCTTTTTCATATTTTAAAAAAGTACCTTTTCACAAATAACATCTTCCAGCTGTTAAAATGATAGGTTATGCCTCTTTTGGTTTTGTGTGGTATTCAGATAATATATGGTTTAAAGTCACAACTATTTGAATATATTTTATCTATGGTAGTGCATTTTCTCCCTAAAGGAATATACATAGTCTTTGTTTACATGAATTCAAATACTTTTGGAGAGTTACCTGATGTGTGTAACCTTTTATGTGTTGATGATTTACTCATAAAAGTCTTTGTCTACTGTCATTTGTTCTTTCAATTCATTCTAAGCAATTTAGAGTAATATAGAGTCACGCTATTTTGTATAAGGTCATCTTTAAAAAGGAAAGCTATTATAAAAAGTCACTTATATCATGTGCTAGTTGGCTAACTAAAATTTAAGAGAATACTTGAATTGTGCTATAGTAAATTAAACTGTACTATTTTGTATTTGAATATTGAAAAAAATTTTAAATCACTTTAACTTCTTAAAAACATACAGTTGTAATTTTAATGTAAAACTTCTTATGTAGGTACTACTTTTTTTTAATTAGTCCAAGGTGTATAAGTGAACATGGGATATTTAAAATGTTGTTTATTCATCAAGCCTTGAGAATGTATACAATTTCAGTGTATAAGAAAAAAATTCATATTTTTAATTATGCATTAAAATAAAAACCAAAATATTTATCCAACTTAAAACATTTATACTTACATTACAAAAGAGTACAAAACAAATAGTGCTGAAATACTTTGCATAATTCCTAATTCCTAACAACTGACACTGTTGTTCTCATATGACAGAATTATTGCCCTACCTCAAATTTAAGGGATTTTCTTCCTAACATTGGATTTTTAAAAACACAGTTATTTTGAAGAATTATACAAATTTTCTTTTTCTGTTAACTATCAGTAGTGTTTAGAATTGTTTTATATTATGTGTCATGTTGAGTAGGTAAACTCCCTCCTTTAAAATACATTAACATTAAAAAATGTCGGCCTTATAGTTAAATCTCAAACGATATACTGATATGCTTTTATCCAATTAATGTGCGAAAGTGGCTTGAACATAGCATAGTAATCCGTTTGGGGAACCTCACTGTTTATTTTTCCTTCACTTGCCAAGCCCCTTCATTACTCACTATTAGAAAAATAAGGAAGGTGAGACAATTGGAAAAAATGGAGAATAAATGATAAAAATCAGATGTTGAATTCTGAAACTCTCTGCGATTATCTAGATTGCTCCCCACCCCTCTCACCACTTTCTACTTTAGAGGTTTCAACTTTAGCCGATCTGAGAATCACCTGGGTTGCTTAAAAAAAAAGAATTTCCTGGCTATAGTGTCTAGATAGGTTTAGGTTGAGACCCTGGACAAATTGTTAAAGCTCACCACCTGATGATACTAATTATAACCTAGGTTTGGAAACAGTTACTGTTGCCTCTTTCCTTCTGTACTTTTCATTGTAGACTCTGGAATTAACGTAATTTTAGCTACCAGTGTTTTTCCCCCCTTTTAGTTTATTTAATAATTAACTTGGTCTCTGAGGAGACACACACACACACACGTATACACATTTACCAAAAAGTTCAGTGTTAGATTACCAAACTTGACAAATTTGCAGAATGACAGCATAAAGGCATCCTTTTTGACACTATTACTCAGCATGGGAACGGTGATCCACTACCCACATGTCAAAGTGGTTTGCCAGGTTCAGTCACCGCCTTTGGCTGTGAGGTACTCATCTCCCTTTAGTTATTCTTAGGTATGTGGCAGAAATACTGGTATTGCCTAGTTTCCCATCTATACTTTGGATATTGTGAAAATGCTGTCAGTATCCAGCCTTAAAATAAATTAGTGTATTGGTTTTTTATTAAAAAAAAAAAAGTGTTTTGAATTTTCTATTCCATATGTAAGTAAAGGAATATTCCATTTCCTTTTTTAGAATCATTCTAGTTATTAATACTTTTAAAGACTAGTTTTTAAAGACTTAGCTGTTTTAAATGTTTTTCTTGCCTTTAGTTTATCAGGAACATTTCCAACAGTGATCTTTTACATAATGGTACCAAGTGCAAATACAGCGCCTGACAGCTTAGGCAAAGCTTTCACATGCAGTTCTTCCATCCTTAAATACATATTTTTGTCACATATACAGTTTTACACTGAATATTAAATAAAATAGGATTGCTATAATATCCCTTTAAAATTTATTAAAAAATGATATTTTTAAAAGGTAACTTAAATGTATATGCACTACCTTAGAAAACTTGGCTATTGTCAGCAAAGTACTAGTATTCGTAAAATTATTAGTCCCATTCGCAAATAATATTTCTTATATTTCCTGGAAATTTGTGGCATAATAAAGTGTATCCAAAGTTCTAATGTGTTTATGATATTATTTTCAAAACAATCAGGTTATTAACTTTAAAATGCACGACTTACCTCCCTGATTTCTGACCTGCATTAACTTGTGAATTACTGAAGTAATCTCTATTTCATTTTTCTAGAATTGTTATTTTATTGTACTACAGTTACCTTTGGAGAGGAAAAGGAAGGCTTCAGAGTGTGTATTTCTAAAAGAATTTACTAAATGTAGTAGATTAGCAATGTCACACTTGTTGAAGTAGTTTAAAAGATAGAAAATTAAGTAAAATTAAATTACGGGCAGATCTATGAAACAATGTATTTTGTTAATAACTTTTTAATTGTGGTAGAAGCAATGTATTCTTAAGGTCAAAAACCTACCTCAATTACAGTTTTTATGTTTTCTGGATTAATCTGGATTTTTATAATTAGAAATTAAAATGTAAGATTTTGCATCCACTAATACTTGGTTGAATATAATGTGAGTCAGTGTATTAGATGTGTCCGTATGTTCAATACTGTAAGACAAAATAGAAAAGACCTTGGGTTTGATCATTGATTTGATGTCCTAGACAATATTTCACATGTCCATTGCTAGTCATCTTTCATCTTTTTGTAGTGTTATGATCTCGAGTCAGTGCCTAGTAAATTCCATGCATTATTGGCACTTAATAACTATTCATGCTTTTGTTAATAATCTCTTACAAGATTCAGGCATATATTTTCATTTTATAAGAAACCAAATACACCAGATTAAGTGAGTGGAAAGAACTAGCATTTAGGAATCTGAACTTTAAAATATGTTATAGTCAGTGCTGAACATTCTGTTATTATTTGAACCATTTCTAATATGTAACAATAAACTTTTGCATTGCAACTATGCATGCCCTCATAAAGGACATCCCATCAACTAGGATTCCAGTTTATATTACTTACGCTAGAAGTAGGAGCACTTTTCTTTTGTCATTCTATTAAACTGAAAGCATACTGATAGACAATGAACATTTTGCATATCAGGTGCCTCAACAAAGGCACTTCCCTCTGCTGATAAGTTTCCCAGTGTAGAAGTTGGTTGTTTCATTCTCAGTGTAAAGACTTCAACCATTACCCAAGACATCCTGAGCCCACATTTTTTTTATTTTACTCAGCTAGAATCTCATAGCATATTAAAGTCACATTCCTGTTCTCAAAATAATTATGTGAGTATAGGAGAGCAATATGGATGAGAGGGTTACATTAAATTTTCATACCTGTTCTTTTAGCAATATTTATTAGTCAATTGAGTATATAATTATAGATATTACAGAAGTTTTAAAACAATGGACATGGGCCAGCCCTTTCTTCTAGCAGTGTACAATCTATGTAGTGTGAATCAGTAGTACAAAGTGCAATTTTAAGTAGCATTAACTGGTTTAATCTGAATAATTCATTCAAAAGTATTTTTTTTCTTTTTGTATTATTCAGTCACTGACTTTTAGGTCTAGTTAATAGGTGGTACCATTTAATTTGCTGCACTATTTACTGAATGGTAGCGTGAAAGATTTAGTGCATATTGGGAAATATCTTACCATATTTCTTTTAATTACAAATTATAAAAACATTTTAAAGGAATTTATAGCAGTAATGAAGCAAAAAGAATTCAATGTATATCAGATACACCAAACTGTTGATGTGATTTTCTTAGTTTTTATATACTATTGATTACTGGTTTATTTTAGTTATTTAAGTCTAAACAGTTCACATATGGGCAGTCACTTTGATGATAAGAATATTAGTGATGATCACTTGATGGACATGTATTACGTACCTGTTTTGTTTATTTTGTTTTGTTTCCTCTCTGGGTACCTAATATATATATATTTTATTGGTGAACTTGTTTCTCAAAAGATTTGGCTATGCTAATTCAGGGCTTATTATTTTTTCCTTCTAAATTTAAGTATCAGCTGCTGCTTCCAGCCAAGATCACATGAAAGCTAAAATATACTGTTGAAAAAATCAGTTAATTCAGGTAATCTAAATATTTGTAGAAAAACATCTGGATAATTTATTGATCACATTAGTATTGTGTAGACAGCTTTCCTATTTCCCATTGTATAGGTTTTCATTGTGGATTAGTAAACTTGATTCACTTTTAATATACTTTGCATGTAAAATAATATTCGGTAAAAAGTAAATTTTCATTTATTTTTAACACTGTTTAATTATTTCCTTCCTGTACTATTAGTAAAATCTTGACCATGAGATTTACTTTTGAAGTTAAAGGATAATGCTAATATTCTAATTAACTTATGTGCCTCTTATTGAAAGTGTGTAGTACTTTAAAATCTTTAGTATATTATTTTAGAAGAGATAATGGTTTAAAAAACAAAAATAGAGTTGAGCAAACCTGAATATATTAATGGTGAGGCTTCTTGAATTAACGATAGATGTGCATATGTTCATCCTGACTGAAAATTTTAATTGTCTCTTTGTTTTAAAAGTATACGAGTAATTTCTTAATTCAAAATTATAACCTATCAACCAAATCTGATGGTGTTCAAAGAATTTCAGGTCCTTCATAGTTTGAAAAAGATAAGTAGGGGTCTGGGAATGTAAAACTCCAATCTTTGTTTTTTTTAGTAAATGGTTTACATAACCTTTTGCTAATGTGTCATTCTTCATACACCTGCGCAAGCTAATCAGTCTTCTTTACTTCTAGAACTCTAAATTAATCTTTCCAGTAATGTCATACATGTCTAACAAGTGAATAAGCATCCTTCAGTCAGACTATTTAGATAATGTCTCAAGTCCTTATTTAAGAACATACTCCATTATTGGAGCAAGCCTACTGAAAAAATATGCAAGGTCTCTTGAAACTGGAGCCAGTTGTCTTAAGACTTCATCAAATCTCTTTTTTTCTTATTCTCAGTTCACTCTGTGCACACAATTCTATCAGTAGCTGTAAAACCCACATATTTTCTTAATCTCATGGCTCTAGTTTCTCTTCACCTCTATAAGAGGTTACATTTTATTCCTGGTCAACCTACTGGAAAGAATTTATGTAATGTTGGACCTTCATGTTAAAAAGATAGATAAAAAGATATAATATCTTATATTCCATTTTACTTTGCTGTTTAACCAGATAAGATTAGAAAGGAAGCTAGAAAACAAAGCTTTCCTCTTAATACTGGACCAAATGCACAGTTTTTCTCTCTCAAAAAAATTCTGTGACTTAATAAAGATGTGTTTAATAAAAGAAAAAGCTCTCTTTTTCGTGTGAGATAGTTAAGCAATATAAAAAAAGTTAAGATGAGCCAGTTAGGAAAAGTAGATTGGACTTCGACTTTATAGATGTGAAAAACAAAATAAGAGTTTTGACTGCTGTATATGTTTTTCACATTAAAGTGTGCAGAATTATTCAGTATAAATTATAGTCTTAACTCATATATGGTTAGTTGCTATCTCTGTTTAGTATAACATGGAACGTGAAATTTACAGTCTTTAGGGAAATACTTGTATTCCTTTAAAATGGGAACTATTTACTGTGATTAAACAAAGATTGATGATGTCATCAGTGAGCATTTTAGTTTTATAGGAGCAAATTAAGAAAAATTAGTAGAAAGGTATCTGATTTCTTTAATTCTTGTTGTACAAAAGTATAAACAAAGTTGTCAAAGGCACAGAAAATCCCATTTGAAGAACCTGCAAATCACTTTTGGTAAGAATACATTCATTTGATACAGTATTAAGAAAAGTTGGAAAATTTTTAGCCTTCCATAGCAGATTGAAAGTTTCATGTATGGATGATGCAGGACAATGGAGGACATCACTAAAGTAAAATTATGCCAGTAATTTTCATATTAGCTATATTAGCTATACTATTTAAAGTAAATCAGTGAAAATTGGGGTGAATAAATGGACATTTAAGAAAGCATATTGATGATCATGAGAGGCCTAAAAATGCCTCTTCTTGTAACACTTTTAAGATCGGTATACCTGAAGAGGTACAGCTGAGTTTAGTGACTCAGTTAACAATTGGAGCATAACTTTAATCTTAATTTAGTATGGCATAAAAACATTTGATAATTATAATTCAGTGGCCATATATGCCAGGCATTGTGGTAAGTGCTTCAGATATTTTTATTTGATTCTTTAAAACTTATGTAAGGTACAGATTGGGAAGAGTAATTTACCCAAGATCTTCAAAGCAATGCTTTCCGCCTTATGCTATGACATACTTTTATGACATGATCATTGTACTACTAAATATTTGCCAGTGGTTCTCAGAATGTGGTCTCCATACCAGTAGATTTGGCTTCACTTAGAAACCGGTTAGAAATACAAATTCTTGGGCACCACCCAACACCTGAATGAGGTGAGGCCCAGCAATCTGTTTGAACAAGCCTTTCGAGTAATTCTGATGCAGGTCAAAGCTTGCAAATTTGCATTATGCATTTCTGTTTTTAAGCAAAGATCTTGGTCTTTATTTTTGGCTGTTGTATAAATAATATAACATGAACTTGTTAAAAAATGTGATTTTGTTTCATTATTGCTTACATTGCAAAAAGATTGTATCAGGAAAAGCTTCAGCATGGATATTGGCAGTTTGACATAAACCAATTGTTTTAATATTATCTCTGGAACTCCGATTCTTAAAGTCCAAGATACTGTGGAATTAAATCTTTGTTTCTCGTTAAAGTTGATCTCTGTTATTGCCTGAAGGTTTTTGGTAACCATAACGCATTTTTGTGAAATTTTAAAACTTTATTGAAACAAATAAATGTACGTTTCTTCAGAGTTATAGTTTTGTTTTTGTTGTTTTTTTGCATGTATGGACTCTGTAGGGTGGTCCATGGAGATTAAATCTTCAAAATTCACTCTAAATTCAAAGTCAGTAACATTTTCCAACTAATTCAGTGAGGAGAAATTGACAATATTGCATTCCAGAGTAAAGAAGAAAAGTATTTTTTAAATCAGTTTGGGATCATTTTTTTTCTTATGATGAAATAAATAAGCTACCTTTAGAGAAGTTTTAGATTACAGAAGATCATACAGGGTAGCTTGAATAACCCATGCCCAGTTTCCCCTATTATTAATGTCTTACATTAGTATGGTGCATTTGTCACAATTAATGAATATCAATTGATTATTACGTCTATACTGGATTCAGATTTTTCCCTCGTGTCCTTTCTTTGTTCCACAATACAATTAAAGATACATTCAGTTGTCATGGTTCCTTACGCTCTTTTGAGTTAACAGTTTCTTAGACTTGTTTTTGATGACCATGACAGTTTTTAGGATTACTAGTCAGGTATTTTTTTACTTACTATGGACATTTTCATATATATACAACAGCAGAGAAAATAATTATCCATACCTTGCCAATCTCATCCCTTTAAAAAAATTTTTTTTGTTTTGCTTGGATGTTTTAAAATTAAATTTCAACCATTCTGTCATTTAACCTGTAAATACTTGAGTATATATCTCTAATAAGGACTTAAATAATAACCACATTATTATAATACTTAATAAATTTAATGCTAATTTCTTAATCCATTTAGGTTCTAAGAGGCAAGCCTGCAAGAGATTTATTGAGAGAAAACGCCTGTGAGGGAAAATGGGGCAGGAGCCTAGGGGAGGTTGGGAGACCTCAGTACAGGTCTGACTGATATGAAGGAGAGAGGGAAGAAGGATAATTGAGCAGGAAGTCTTAATCCACAGTGCAATTCAAAGAATGTTTTAGCAAGGCTGTAAAAGGCTGTAAAGGTGCTGGTTCTCCAAGTAGACCTACATCTTGCAGGAATGGGCTTGCCTTTGTATTCTTGCTCTGCTCCTTTGTTGGCAGGAAGCAGCCAGTTGGAAGCAGGGCCTCGACACCATGGTGGATTCAGACCACAGCAGCTGGAACTATCCAATTAAATGACACTGGAAAGGCTCATTTTCATGGCTACCACATCATGTAATACTTTGCTCAAACTTCCCCCCAGATACCTCAAAAATGTCTTCTTAATGTTAGTTTATTTAAATAAAGATCCAAGTGAGAGCCATCCATTGCATTTGGTTAATATGTCTCTTTTAAGTCTTTTTAACCTATAAATCACACACGCCCCTAATTTTTATGCCATTTTTCAAATGGAAGAAATTAGATTATTTGCTCTCTAAAATTTTCTACATTTTGTATTTGATTTGATTGCATCTACCCCCTATTTTCTGTAAACTGTTAATTAGACATAGAGGTTTTATTAGATTCAATATTTCATAGATGGTATATACTTCCAACTGAATCACATCAGAAGGTGCATAGTGTCTGGTTTTCTGACTTTTAATGTTCAGATTGATTAAGAGGTTCAGATGCTATTGGCTTGATTACTATTTTAAAGTTCCCCCTCAGCATTTTATGTAATAGTTTTAACAAACATTGATAATTATTGCCCAGATCCAGCATATAATTAGGTATTCATTGCAAACTGAATTCTGCTTACATTAGTAGTTGGAATTCTTTAAAGAGAAACTTTTCTTCATCAATTACTTGGTTTCCCTAAAATATAAGAAAGATAAGATCATGTTGATTCTTTCCCTTTACCAATTTTACAGTAATGGGCCAGAGCCCAAGCAACCTCCAAAGCTATGTATATTTTTATGTATTGTATTTGTTTTAATCTATTGCAGTCATTTTTTTATGTCCAGATCGTCTCAGGTTTGGCCAGTGGACACACCTTCCAAGTTAGCTCTTGTGCCCTTTTGATTATCAATAGCTTCCTTGTTTTCTGGCATAAGGTGTTCCAGTCTCATCCAGTACATTTTCTTTTTAGGACTTGGAATCAAGAGCTACTTTTTTTTTTTTTTTTGGTAGAAAAAGCCTTGACAAATTATCAGATGCTATAAAAACCAGAGGGCATTAATAGTGTTCTTCTTAACTTTAAAAGCTCTAAGGACATTGAAACATTTCCAACTCGTACTTTCACTGGAAAATTTTAAGATGACAGAAATCTGCTTATTTCTTTGTCATTTCTCATTTGTTTTCTCCCTTGTTTTCTGTGCAAATTGTCAGCAGAGCTTAGATATCTTGAATTTCTTTTGAAAATTTAAATCTATTCATGCCTGTTGAGAACCTCAGGAAATTGATTATAAGTCAAGATTTTTTTTGAGTAGTTAAATCACTTTAAAGTGTTAAAAATTAGAATTCCTGTAATAAAGTTAATTAAGCCAAATTCATAATAAAAAAGTATCCAAATTGTGGTCCCTTCCCCCTTCTTCAAAATATGATATAAATTCACAGTATGGGTTTTAATGGAAACTAGACACCTTCATCCTTAGTCACATCTGCAGAAGGGTCTACGTGAAGGTGCCAGCTCATTGGTTATTTTTCACAGCTGGTTCTGAGACAGTCCAGGGCTCTTAACAGTCCTGGTTGTGAGGAGAAGGAGGAGTGTTGGATGATGGCTAGAGGCAGGTCGTGAGGTTGCCCTGTGACTGACTGAACCGCCAAGAGTTCTTTCAGTGGTTAGAGTAAAGCCAGTTACTGGCAGCCATCACCTAGGGGGTCACCTGATAATTAATATTGGCAAAAACCTTTCCTCCACTGCCAATCCATCCAGAAAAAAATAATTCATTGTTTTCTTCCAGAATGTGCAAATTAGCTATCGTGTAGAAATCTTGCATTTTGCAACTTGCGTTGGTTCACAAATATATACTACTTTGTACTAGGCTCTATTCTAGGTGCTAGGGACATAGCAGTAAATGAAAAGACAAATCCTATCCTATGCTGTTTTATTCTTTGCTGCCCAATAAAAGAGTTGACATAGGATTAGAGATTGGTAGCTTCTCAAGCTGTCCTTTGGACCTTTTGAAAAGATGAGAATTGAAATTCACTTATCTTTTGACAGTAGCCTCAAAACATGTCATGGGCTATATAGTTTGTGTTATAAAAATCATATTGATAGGTCTAATGTTTGGAAAAGACATTTATTCCCCTTGAGAAATTGGGAATGTTTGGAGATTTAAATATAAATTCATATTTTCATTAATTTGTTACATGAATTTTAATTTTGCCCTAAAATATGTCCTTAATGGCCATTTCTAGTAAGTCCTCAGTGAGGGATCAGGGCTCCACATTTTCTAGTACATTCTGATCATCTGAAATATTTGTGATTATTCAGTTTCCAAGCTTAATTTGATAATGGATTTCCAAGTATCTGTGTTCCTATAGCTCATAAGATTCCTAGTCAACCACAGTTAAATAATTTCTTCCTGTGTTTTTCTTCTGAGCTCTGCAATTGAGGCGGAATGGAACTAAGTACAGTGTGCTTTACAAGCTTTTGATATCTAGTTTCTTGAGAAGCACTCCTCTGGTGAAATCATCATCCATTTATTTTATTTTGTTTTTCTGTAATTGAGTGGTCAGGACACTTGATCCTTTTCCTGTGATTCTTGCCTAAAGATATATTTTGTTTGGTAAGAACATATGTGGGGGAATTAGATCCAGTTTTGAGGATTTACCCCTTATAAACTTAAGAGTAGCATTTAGCCTTTTTATACTTAGATTTTTAAAAACTCTTAAATATAAGTTTTAAGAGCTATTTGCCTTTCCCAGGATACTTGAGAAGGTTCTCTTACTTGGTCTCAAATGGGTTTATAACATCTTCCTGACTAACGTTTTAAAAGCTGACTATCTCTTTGCAGATGAGGAAATAAATAAGACAGAAGGGTGTTTTATTTGCTCTGAGGTCACATGGTGATATAATTGGAATCAGATATCCAGCTAGTACTGAAAATTGAGGTGTCTGACCATCAGTAAGATTAGTCTGCAACAGATTTCTTTAGAGAAGACAGGCCTTACAAAATACTATAAAACCATAAGATATAGGCAATTATAAAATTATTCTTTGAATGGAGGGAGAGTAGAAATTAACTTATCCTTGCCTCTTTAGAATATGATTTCAATTCTGTGTTACAAACAGTTGGAGACAGTGTTCCTTCTTTCCTTTCTTCCTCCCTCCATTTTTATTTATTTTTGCCTTCATTTTTATGAGTTTATTTGAGCTGAACTGATGAAGAGCAAGATCTCAAATGCTCCCAGCTGGATGCAGTGTTTCTTTAAGGGTGACAGTCCCTCTTCCCCTGCATCAGAATCCCGTGGTGTCCATAGGAATACTCAAAAGAAGCAGACTGACTCTGTTCCTAAAAAGCTTACAAATGGCTAAAGAAGAGGCAGAATGTACATAAGCAAAGTGGAGGGAGAGATTAATTCTTTTAAGGACAGAGGGAGACTCCCTGGGCCCTGGACTTTAAGGCAAGCTTTGAAGGAAGAGAAGAGGGAGAGTTGGTATCAGTCATAGGAATATTTAGAAAAATATATTCAACATCAGATGAGCCGTGGTAGTACACCCAAGGGCTACAAGGTCATTTATATACACACCACCTAATGAAGTGGTGGCTTCCTCGTTGGACCTACTTGAGCACTAGTTTCCGAGTTAGACTTACTTGAATTCAGATCCCAGCTGTACCAAGTATAAGCTTGGTGACCTTGGACAAGTTGCTTTATAATTTTGTCATTGGCAACAAAGACAAAATAGTTCCTAACTTAATTGGGTCATTGTGGAGAATAAATGAGATAATGCATGTAAAATATGTGACATATGCCTGTTTATAGCTATGATGGGAGAAGAAATAAAATGAAGCACCTTTTATAGTATGATTTGTACCAATGAAGAAGTTGAGATTATAGTGGTTGTCTTTCCTGAAATTAAAAAAAGATGGCTATCAGGAAGCTCTGTCTAAGTAATAGAAGTGCCACCTCATCCTACATTTCTGCTTCTCTAAGGCCGCTGTCCTTAGAAACCCAATTGAAGCAAGTCAGAAGTCTGTCCTAAAGAAGAATGCAGCATGTGTTGATAAAAATGTAATCTCCATAGCCCCTGGTAAATTATAGCTGCTCAAGAAACTGAACAAAGTTTTGGGTAAAGAAAAACATCTTTTACAAAGAAGGAGCTTCTTGAGTTTACTTGAGAAGCTCCAAATATTTTCCCGGTAGGTCTCTGTTCCTCTCAAATCTCCAGGCGTAACCTGGGCCTGTTTTTCTATTAAGAAATGTCTCTGCCCGAACTCCTGAACAAATATATTCCAGGGCAGTATCATTAACCAGAGTGATATGGGAACTAAACAAACAGGGTGGATCAGCCTGAATTCATGAAGGCTGGCAACAAGTCAATTTCTTTCTCCACTTCTCCATTTGTTTGTTCAGTGTACCTGATTACTAGTGACGGGTATGTCCTGATAGCAGAGAACAGGAAGCATATCAAAACAAGAGGTGGTTTGTCTGCTGACCTGATCCTGTATCACAAGTAGTTTTTGTCGATTTGGATACTATAAGGCAGCAAAACAGGATGGCAATTATAGGTGTTGGTACTAAGGATGATTTTTCTATTACAGCGGCAAAACGCCACAGTTGTACTTGAAAAGGCTAGAACAAAACATTTTTCTCCTGAATTCTGCAAGTTTGAAAGTAATGTTTTTCTTATGACCTAGAAAAAAGAATTTTAACTGGCATGTGGATATTTTATTTGTCCAATTGTATGTATGTATTGAAATTGTACACACTAATTCCTTTTGTTATATTTTCTCAAATATTTTATTGGATCTTATACTTGTCCATTCTTAGACCTCACATCTGATGACTATCACTCTAGTAAGGTAATACTCTGCTCAACTTTAACATGGGTGATTTACTTGTCGTTATGGGAAATTTGTGGACTATAAGAAAGAAAGAAAGTTTAATCTCTATTTTAATTAAGTTCAGAATAGTAGCAACTTTTTTTCCATGTGAGTGAGACTGATGAGAAAGTAGGCGATAATCTCTTTTCAACTAAAAATATTTGGAACTTCAATTTAAATTGGTGGAGGTTACCAGAGATAACATTTAAAGGAGATAGATGGATTTCTTAACATCCACAAGATAGCTAACTGAACCACTATACAGAAAAAGAACTTAAAAGGATACCTTTTAAAATATATTCGCCATTTAAAAATATTTAGTGTATGAAGAGAAAAGTTATTTCTAAAACAGTGAAA
The DNA here is from genome assembly GCF_000151845.1 of Pteropus vampyrus. Taxonomy (NCBI): domain Eukaryota; kingdom Metazoa; phylum Chordata; class Mammalia; order Chiroptera; family Pteropodidae; genus Pteropus; species Pteropus vampyrus. The sequence goes on along the minus strand of NW_011888790.1, from coordinate 12,628,227 downwards.
TGCTATTATCTCTAGAAATAAAACAAGGGCATCCCCTTTCTCTCCTAGAATCTGCACCCTGTTGGGTGGCTACTTCAGGATGACATTGCTTGGGGGAAGCTTTTCAGTACCATCAGCTAATGGCACAGAGTAATTGGCATTTTGTGTCTGGTACATTTCCTTTCAGAAGCCCATAGGAGGTTTCAAATACCTGTTGAATAAGTGAATATAAGAATGAATGAATGAATGAGTTAATGAGAGACTTTGGTTGCTACTTTGGCCTAACCCTGACTCTTATTTATTATAAGATTTGTGACCTTTAATTATGTTTTGTGACTTTTAGCAAGTTACTTTACCTATGACTGTTTCTTTGTCTATAAAGTGGAGTTAATAACACCTACCACATAATGTACTTAATAAATGCTTATTAGATGTCTGGATTAATCCAGTCCAATTTTCTGTGACCTGGGCATTTGACCTTTTACAAAATCTGGTGAGTCTTATGCACCCCAAATTTGAATATTACTTATTTAAATTCTGCTGTTTATTGGGCAGGGCATTATGGGAGATGCCCAAGGCAGTAATAAAATGAATCAGACTGTCTGTCTTCAGTAAGTTACGTGTAGTTAAAGGATAGATATAATGCGAACAAGCACAGAGAAAGGAAAGATTAATCCCTTTAAAGAACTGGCGAAACTCCTTATGGATCTAGCATTTGTAAGGATAAAGTGAGATTTTTTAAAATGCCTAGATCAATATGTGTCACGTGGTAAATGCATAACTATTGGTATTGTTATTTCCACATATTCTTTGTCCACCCACTCCATACATTTCTTCCTAATCTATAAGGCCTGTGTCTTTATTTTCCATAGATCTTCTCCAGCCAATTTACAAATTTCTCTGGGTGACTAGACTACCTTTTCTGAGAGACTTTTGTGATTTTCACTGTTTTATTCCGATAGGGGGTGTGTGTGTGTGTGTGTGTGTGTGTGTGTGTGTGTGTTTCTCTTTTTGTAAACTAACATGCATTTTCTCATTTCCATTTTGTGACTGTGAACAAATTTTCATGAAAATGAAATTTCATTACAAACTCATATTGTACCCTGCTGTATATCCTGAGATTCATCGTATGATTTAAGAAAATTCACTTTCTAAACTGTAGAAGAGAAATCCATTTAGTTAACTCTTATTTAGTCAGGTTTTTCTGGCTTGTGGATTATTCAGATTCTTTACCCTGCAATTACAGCTTTTCTTTTATCTGTTTCTTTGCTTGTTAGGCATGAATAGAGAAAGAGAAAGAAACAGATCCAGTCAAAAGATTTAGCATGGGAACCAAAAGAAACTGATGGCTAAAGTAAGGCTCAGCATAGAGAATTCTGTTGGTATTAGAGAGGTGTTACAATTCTTGTTGGCAGAGGCATAACCCAGTGATCCTGGCATGGTTAGAATATTGATCAGAGATTTTGACCTTTCATCTTGCCACTAACTTACCATGTAACTTGTGCAAACCAATCAGTCTATTCACGTAATAGGGAAAATGCCTACATAATTTCGGATTCGTGGTCCAAAGGAATGTCAGTAAAAGGAATTTAAAGAATTCACTGAATGCGGACAGAGTATTCTAGATGCTAAACAAGAAACCTCAAAAAAAAAAAAATGTACCTTGCCTTTTAAGATATTACATGAGATGAAACTGGAAATGGGCTTTTTTTCTCTCCCTTTTCAGAATTTATTTAACAGTAGCATTAGGTATTATATAAAATATTTTAGAATTAATGATTTTATACTGCTTCTAAATTTAAAGGACTATTTTTATACCCATTTAATAGTGTATAAAACTGTGGCGTAGAATTTGAGGGACTTGCCCAAGTTAACTAGCTAAATAATGCTGAAATGAGGACTAGAATAGTTTTTCTGATTTTATGTTCACCAAAATGACAAACTCTAATTAAGAAGTGAACATTTTTGTTCTATTTATGAAAGTCTTATGTGTTTGTAGTCTGCTGTTATCACATTATCATCTGTTTAATTTTTGTTTTAAAGCAAACGAGGCAGATGATGTTCGTTAAAGCAAAAATCGAAGATTTAGGACTAAGCAGGAATTTTCTGAATCATGAGGAGGAATTTTTTTCTGTGTTTGTAGCATAACAGAGTCCCACTCCCTGGTATAAAGAAGGCAAAGGCTTAAATTTTAAGCTAAACTTAAATTCAGGAAAAGTAGAACACTGATCATCTAGTCTTAGATTTGGATTCATCACTTATTATGACCTTGGACATGTCATTTCCCCTTCCCTAGTCTCTACTTCCTCATCTACAAAATGATCGTAACAGTATCTCTTTCTATAACATGAGGGTGATTTTGAGGATCAGAAGTATTGTAGAAGTTTGTAACATGAGCTATATAACAATATTAGTGGCTTATCTCTCGTATAAAACCATATATTATCGTATTAACTCATATTGTTAGCAAACAAAATTGACTGTATCCTTTAGAGGTAAATCTTGACTTTAAAAGAAGGTTAAAAAAAAAGTTCTAAAATCCTGTCAGTTAAGGGAATCCAAAAACTATTGATTGTCTGAATCAAAAGGGAGGTTTTAAATTCAGCTTCTAAATTACTGAAAGATAAAAGCAGATAAAAAGTTAAAGTGGCTGTTCACAAATTTCATAACATACAGAAAGAACAGTGGAGTCAGGCAGGAGACAGGCTTTAGTGCAAAACTGGGAACCAGAAAAGCAAATACCCTCCTGAAGTCTAGTCTACTATTGCAAGGTCCATGAGAATGTCAGGTCTGATTGTAAAATAGGCGCTCAGTAATTGTTGAGTGAATGAATGAAGGAAGGAAGGAAGGAAGGAATGATGAGTAAACGCAAATGCATCTGCTTCTTTGTTGGCTGCTTTTCCAGTTGGAAGATCTGATCTTTTATCATTTGAATTCCAGAGAAACATCTTAAGCAAGTCATGTCTTTTGGGCCAATCTGTTTCCAAGCTTGTTTGTGTTTTTCACATTCTTTTTTTGACCCGTGGTATTATTCTGTGACCTCTTACATGAATTCCAGTAGGTCATTCAGTTGGGACCCAAGGAAGTCAGTAAATTAAACTTAATGTTGGAATGGAATACATAGGGTGGGTGGCTTGGATTGCAATCAAATTAGGTCTGGTTAATCTTATTTTGGTTTAATCTATGTGGGAAAGAATAGAAATAGAAGAAAAACAAATAAACAAAAAGTAGGGGAAACTATTCTTGTATAATAATAAGCAGTTTCTGTATGAAATAGTTCTGAGGGCCAAAACCTAAATTATTTTTATTAGAAGTTTGGGGACAAGATTCAGCAAAGGAAAGATTAACTTCTCCAGTCGTCATAGTTGCTGTTTGCTTTTCCAGCTTTCCCAAGGCAGTATCTCTAGGCTTTTAAAATGTGGATGCTCTATACACAAGGCATGTAACTTAATATAGTTCATGATTTGTAATCTTCTCCAGGGCTCTAGAAATGGATAAACCCAGTCTTTGGGAAACTGCAGCAACTAGGGAGGCAAAAAAAGTTTCAAATATTGAGTTTATAGTGAAATATCCAGACTCAATCTCGAGTTTCTTACATAGTCCTAAGGAGAAGAGCAGTAAGGGCAGTAAGTTCCTGAACTAATGCTTTCTTTAAGCTGATTCTCCCCTTCCTCCTCCCCCATCTCCCCCTCACAATTATTTCCAACTTGCAATTTATTGGATCACTGAAGAATTAACTTTGGTACTGAGTTCAGGAAATTCTTTCTCTGAACTGGCTGAGAGCATTTGAGTAAAATGGGAAATTTCTTTAGAGCTACCTGGGAAGAGGGAAGCGAGGAGCACGCGGAGCCATTAGAGCGAGAAACCTTTAGTTTGGGGTTTGGACTGGGGAGAGGTGTGGATGGGATTGTTCCTTGAAGAGAATTTCCTGGATTGCCTGGTTAAGTTCTTACAAAGGAGAGAATCAAGGCCTACCATTCAGGAGCTTCTGGAATGTAATAATATTTGTTCTTCACACTTGAATTTCTCCTCCCATGGAAGTAAGTATTTTTTGCTCATTTAGTAGTGCAAATTAAATTTTCATTTAGAAAAGGGGAAGAGTCATCATACTCTTTATAACTTCTCATATTCAAACTGTGGCTTGAAGGTATGAATTTAAGGTACTGAAACACAGGAATATACTGTGGAATTTTCCCACTACTTGCTACAGGGTTCTAAGTACCTGTCTTCTGGGCTTAGTCTCCCCTGATGTTGGTGAAGGCTTCACTTGCCTGAGTAGAGGGAAGTAGCAATGGTTTTTCATCCGTCCCAAGCAGATGACTAGGCCAAATGATTTATACAGTTCTTTTCAGCATTCAAATTAATGATTCAAAGCAGCAAATGAATTTTGGCTTTGATTAATTTCCCAGGAGCAAGTCTAGTTTGTGGTAATCTTGTATAGTATGGATAACTTTTGGCTGCTTCAGGAATACTTAAGTGTTTTAAAAATTATTTTTTGTCACATAGTAATTTCTACATATAAGATTATATATATTATTAGACACACGAACACATATATAATACATGTTGTACACTATAGGTTTAGGTTTGAAAAATAAGAAAGTGAAGATCTTAATATATACAGGCTAGTTCAAGTATTTGTTCACTGGAGTTACAAAAGTCTTAGAGTGAGTGCTGTTTGAACTGAAAGGATGCCATCATTTCGTTCCCTGTTTTAGGAAAAAAAAGAAAGAAATGGTTACCATTTCATTTGTTCAGTTCTGATTCTCTCCTATAACTGGCTTTTTTGTTTTTTATTTTTGGAAATAGCATCTCAACCTATATTTACTGCCTCGGGCACTATTGATAATGTTTCACTTAAAGTAATTGTTGCTACAAGGAAAATGGCTAGATTAATTAAGCCACATTCCAATAAATGACCTTTTTAAAGGGTTTATAAAACCGGGGACACATGCAGATGCCTTAAGTCTTTTTGAAACAAGGAGACGTATGTACAAATAATACACAGTTGTGTATTATTTGAAAGTGCTCTCTCAACTTGTTAAAGGTGAAAAGGTTGCATGTAAAGTCATATATCTAGTCTAATCACAACCACTAATCATAGTAGAAAGAAAATGAAACATTTCCTCATATCTATAGGTGATAGAATCGTCTTTCCTCTTTTTACTGTCTTCTTTTCTAAACTTTATTAATAAAGTATAATTTTTCTTATACTGGAAAAGTCTCTTATCTTTATGAAAAATAAATGGATTGTCCCTGCAGTTTCCAAGAGCTTATTCCAGCAGCATTTTTAGTGTGCTTCTGCCACCTTGTGCTTTCTGAAACCCATTACAGTGATCAACGAAGAAAGAATACTTAGGAAGGTTGTTAATTCCTTTGGAGATAAATTTTCATAGTGTAGGAGGAGGGTGAGAGGGAGACATATTTCAAATATGTGGAAGATATGTAAGAGAGGGAGGGAGGAGAGAGGGAAATCTTTCTAAAGGTTTGGGAGAATGTTTACTAGATTACATCGGTATTAAAGTTTCATTTTATCACTAGGACCTGCGACCTGGTAAAGGGGGAGAGTTAAGACCTTGGTTTTAGTGCTGATAGCAATAAGCTCCTGAAGTAAGGTTTTAAAACATATTTTTATACTTTCTGTCCTCACCTATTCTTTAAGTGTGTTCTTCTCTGCATAAAAACCTCAAGCAGACACTTGTGCCTAAAAAACTGTAGGTGGCTGGTTAAATGTGTTTCTTTAAATTAAATTGCCTGCTGTGTTTACATGAACTGTTTTTCTCTTTCCACATTATCATTCCAGACAACATTCCATTTGTTCAGCGCCTCAAACTATTTATATGGTCTGCTGCCCTGAAGTTATGCTGAGCTCTAGAAAGGAGAGACTTTACCTGGAACTTTGGCCTTCATGCTTGAGTGTAAACAAGCTTGATTTGATGTCTTGTCTAAGGAGCTGTCAGATCTTTCCTTTTAGGAATTCATTTAAATACATTTGATTTTGAAACGGTATTTAAGGAACCATGGATGCAAATGAGTAGCATGATAGTGGAATGGTCTTTCCTGTTTGCTAAAATATTTGCAGCACCAGGCCCGAGGCATACTTATTTATGCTTTGGTGTCATGCTTGCATTGAAGAATTATGACTGTGACTTTAACTAGAGAGTTACACTCTCAGAAGGCTTGACTGGTACAGAAACCACATTTATTGAGCACCCACTACAGTGCAGGCCAGGTACCAGGCTTTTTAAAAAAACATGTAGTCACATATAGTCCCCTTGGTAAGAACTATGAGATAGGTATTTTCTTCCTTATTTCACATTTGAGGAAACAGATCAAAGATTAAATGGCTTGCCCAAGGTCACATAGCTTAGAAATGGCACAGTAAAAATTTGAACTCAAGTATTTCTGACTTTTAATTCTATACTCTGTAAAGAGAACACTATCACAAATGGTGAGGATCTTTATGGTCATGTGGTCTGAAAAGGAAAACCAAGTCTAGAAGGGATTGATAAGAAGGTTCGGACAAAAAGCAGGAGAGCCTGCTGGGAGGCATGCTGGCAGCCTCGGCATCAGCACCAGCTCCTGAAACCACACCCTTTCTGATGGTGCCCGGTGCTGCTGGGGTTGGCAGAGCATTACAGGCAGAGCAGTAGCTCTGCCCCAGTACCTTCCAATCTTCCCTATTTGGTCAGTTCTGACTTCCATTAGTGCAATAACCTCCAAACCAATCTCCTGGCCTCTATTCTCGCCCCGCCTCCAAACTGTTCTTCACGCTGCATTTGTAACAACCTTTCTGAAGAACAAATCAGATCTTGTTGCTCCTGAGCATTAACTCTTTCAAGGGTTTCCTGTTATAATTAGGATAAAGCCCAGATTCTTTAGCATGACTTGTTAGCCCCTGAAATCCCCAGCCTCAGTTATGCTGACTGCCCACCACAAACACTGCTGCTTCAGCTCAGCGGGACTTCTTCCTGCTCTCCTTCAGCTGGACCCTGTCTTCTCTCTTCTCAGCACTGGGCATGTTCTCCTGTTTCTTTTAGCGCCAGTCATTCTTCCTTCTTTGTCTCTCTTGCTCTCACTTGTGTTTTCCAGTCTCTGCTTAAAAGTCACTTCTTTCAGAAAGCCTTTCTGAACCCCTTCTCCAGCTCCACTTCAAATGTGTCAAACAGCGCTCTGTTCTAAAGTGGCACTTGTCACACTGCATTATAACTACCTCATTCATCGAGACACAATTCACATACCACAAAGTTCACCCCTTTAAAGTGTGTGGTTCAGTGGTTTTTAGTATATTTACAAAGTTATGTGGCCATCACCACTATATGATTTCAAAACATTTTCATCACTCCCAAAAGAAACCACACACCTATGAGAGCCCATTCTCCCCTCCCCCCCATCCACTGAAAACTGCTGATTTAATTTCTACCTCTATGGATTTGCCTATTCTAGGCATTTCATATAACCAGAGTCATACAATAGTTGTCCTTTTGTATCTGGCTTTTTAAACTAAGTGTGATGTTTTCAAGATTTATCCATGTTGTAACATGCATCAGAACTTCATTCCTTTTCGTGGATGAATGATATTCCATTGTATGGATATATGACATTTTGTTTATCCATTCGTCAGTTGGTCATTTAGATTGTTTCTTCTTTTGGCTATTATGAGTAATGCTTCTATGAACATTTGTGTACAAGTTTTTATATGATCATACGTTTTCAATTCTCTTGGATATATACCTAGGAGGAGAATTACTGGGTTGTATGGTAGCTATTTTCTACAGCAGCTATACCACTTTACATTCCTACCAACAATGTCTGAGGGTTCTAATTTCACCATATCTTTGTCAACACTTGTTACTTCCTGCTATCTTTTTTTCTTTTTTATAATAGCCATCCTAGTGGGTGTGAAGTTACAATTGTCTTGTAATTGGCTTGTTTCCCTCATGACATTAAACTCTGGGAAGGCAAAGACTATGCTAGGTCTTGTTTATTATTGTACTCCAGTGTCGTACACATTGAGTAGGTACTCAATATCTGCAAAATGGGCAAGAAGACCTAAATCTTTCTTATTTGCTTTGTTTCTGTAAATCCCTAAAATATAGTGGCCAGAATATGAAAAGAGGTTCTGGCCGCCAGTCCACACACTTACTCCCCAGAGTGCCACAGGATCTTAATAACCAACTAAGTAGGTGGCTCCATGGCTTTAATATTCTTATCTGAGAAGTTCCTGCATGGAGAATGGCATGAGTTCTCATTTAACCAGCTCAGAACGGGTAGACCATACTCAACTCTGCTGGCGTCTTAATCTGTGATTTGAGGGAGTCTTCCTATTCCAAACACATTTTCTCAGGGCATGGGAACATTGCCCAATGAGAAAGCCATTCATTCTGAGTGAAAGTGAAGAAGAAAAAAGCAAAACAAAAGTTCCTTTACTGGAAATGGACAAGCCACATCGATTATACATTCAGAATAGTGCAGATCGAAGCCAAGTTGTCATGTTCTGAAACAACTCTATTTAGCCAAGTTACAGCTGGGATCTGCCTCTTCTACTGTTTATCTTTTTCTAGCTGTCTGTTTGTATTTGTCCCAGCGTGCCAAAATCTTGGATTTGTAAAGGTGAACTGGAAGCAAAGAGGTGCTTGTTCCCTGATTTTCTGTGGGCACAGTCATGTAAAGAAGGTGCCTGTAAAAGAAAAGACATGGTGCCTTCTTGGTAATGCTCCTGGCTTGCGAGCAGGTGGGTGAGGGCCATGAGTGCCATCTGCAAAACTCTGGAATCTATCTCAATCCTTTGTCAACGTTCCACCTAGTCAAGTTTTGCTCAGTCAGGAGTAGTCTTCAATGGCATTTTCTTCTGCCTTTGTTTTTCTGTACTTTTTTTCTTTCTTTGCTTGCTGTGAGAAACAATGATGGCTCAACCCTGGGAGCCTTCTGCTGACAGTAATCTTTAAATCTTGGGACTAATTTTCAGCTCTATCTTCCCCTCAGTAAATGTGGATTTGCTGAGTAACAATCCCCACCTGACTAATTTCAATAAACTTTTCCTCTATTTTATCTTTCTCCTCAAAAACATAGTATATACTCATGATCCTTTGAGAGGAGAGGATAGGAAAGGAGAAGAGAGACCTTTGGGAAAGTCTTAGATAAACAGTACTGACCTTGTGCAAAGAGTGTTAATGTTATTATATATCAGTGAAAATACCAAAGGTAGAAAATATAACATAGCAATCTTTGTCCAAATATGGCCCACTTGAACTCTGGCTGGTATTTCAGCATTATAGGAAAATTCCAGAAACCTCTCTGGCTGCAAAAGTTTTCCTCACCTTATCTGCCTCTGCTGATAAACCGGGGATGAGCTTGATATCAGCAGGTGTCAGTTGTTTGAAGAAGTACAGAACCAGTGTTGGGACAGTGATATCCATGCCTATGTGCTATCCTTTACTTGATTTCTTTAATACTCCCTGATTTATAATTTCACCCAGGTCTCTAGTCATTAAGTTAGTTTCGTGACTTCTTAAAATATTAATCTCAGAGAAGTCACATACTCGCCTGCCTCCATGCAAGGGTGCAAGGTCTATGCCTGGGAGCACTAGCTGCACTCCTAGGAATTCCGCCAAAAAAGCCCAAAGCGTCTAGTAACTTTGCTTTATTTGGCACACTAGGACCAAATTTACTGGGCCCCAGTTTATGCTTTCAGTGCCTGGAGTGAAAGAAACATGTGGCTCTCGGCCTCCGTGTTTGCATACATGACTAATCTACTGATAGCTTTTGACCAGCTGGGCAACCCTGCTTTGGATCAAGCCAAACACTTATAACTTGGATATGGAGACAAAACAGAATCTTGTACAAATAGGCTGTGCTGGATTATTTAACTCTTCATTTCTTTAAAGAGTTCCTTTTGTTCTTGAGGATAGCATATGAGGAAAATTCCCAGATTCAGGCAGAAATTCAGAAGGACAAACATGCAAGCTTAAACTCTGGATACTGAATTGTGCTAAGAAATTGGGCAGGATTGTTATGGACGTACCAGGAACTTTGGCCTGGACAATTTATGCTGCTATGTGATGTGCAGCTGGATGTATCCACCCGGGCTTGTTTATTTATAGTGAAAACCGAAGGAAAAACGCTGAAACATCATGTCACAGAATGTGCTGGTGGGCCTGCCTTAGTACTGAAGCTGGAGAAATTGGTTTATGTGGTTAGTGATGACACTGCCCTCTAGTGGTCTGTCTGCAACGCACATGAATAAACCTCAGGTGTAGCTCAGTTCACCAAAAAATCCTACCCAAATGAACTCCTAGATTGTGTGTGGGAGAGAGAAAGGGAGGAGCGGGAGGAAGCGAGAGAGGGAGAGGATTCGTGTCAATGTAGCTCATCACAGCGGCTCTGAGGCGCTCGTCACTGTGCTTCTGAGGTCTCGTTAGGGCAAAAGGGAAAACATTTTTTTCCAGGATTTCAGCAGGTTATACTAGCTAAAAATCTTTAGGATTCGTACTAGCCTCCAAAGCTTTGTACCAGCTTTCCTGGGCCCACATTCCATTCCAAGGTAAGTCACTAAACATGCTGAGTGGAGGAACCATTTGCTGCAAGACCAAGCTCATTCTTTTGCATCCTCTACCTTTTTTTTTTCCGGATGCCCTTTAGGCCTCTCTGTTATCTCCCCAAATATTCTTGCTGCACTTTGCACTTCACTTCCTGCTGCCTTCCCACAGAAGAACTCTTGGCTTAATTCCTCAGGTGCCTGTGGGCAAGAATGTTTAGGGAGCTGTCTCAGCCCTTAGGGAATGACAGGAATGCTGAGAATTTCAGGCACTACTTTGCAGACCCCAGGGAAAGAAAGTTTTGGCCCAGAGTCGGGCAGAGGGGCCTTCAGAACACCTCAGATCACAGTGACCTTCATCTATGGAACTGCCCCTGAAGCCAGACCTCGTCTGGAAATCCTTCCCTGTCTGCTGATCTAGAAACGGAGGCCTCTGGGAAAGGTAGTGGTTGTGTAGCAAATAATAGATATGCGAAATGTGAGTTATTTGTTGAAATATTTTCATTGAATTCAACATAATTGGCAAACAAAATGAGGCAACCTTGTAGCTATCAGTCCTTGCAGGGTTGCAATGTATGCTACTGTATCTGTGTTTGCTACATCCTGGAACTTTTGGAGTCTTCTTCCAGGAAAGAAGGGGAAAAGGGAGAGAATTTGACTTGGTATTGTTATCAGAGTCTCTCTGGCTCTCTATGCACATTAACTTTTTTTTATTTGGTTATTTTTTAACGTTTTGTACTTAACTCACTTAATTATATATGGATGACCACCAAATCACCTCCTACTCTACTCTGCCACCTACCGCAATGACCTTTGTGACAATTAGAAGAATCTCACTTGAGGAACAAGATTTGGTTGGTTCGATTAATGCAAGGCTCCCGTTTGTAATTATTTATTTACCTATTATCCTGAGGCGTGTCTGGCTGTTGATGAAGAGTTAATATTACTCTCAAACAATGCAGCCACCTCACACCGCCACTTTGCTCCACCTCTGTCTTCATAAAATCCCCCTTGGAAACATAAATGTGTCACCTAGGACAGGCAACACTTCAACTTGAACTTAAGGAATACAAACACTAACATGTGCAATCACTTTTGTGAGGATCTTCTTGTGTTAGAGTATAAACATGAAAGGATTTTATTTTCCCCGTGAATGCTACTAATTGTTCTGTCAAAATCCACTTTGACTGCTGGGTAGTAAGCTATTTCAACGATGTCTCAGCCCACTTCCATGACTTTTGTCACTTCCATTTCATTAAAACAGTACCACTGAAATCTTAAGTCTCGGTAGGGTTTGTTTTAGTCAAAAAATCATTTTTCTATTAAGAGATCTCATCCTTCCTTCTCTTGCCTACCTTCAGAAAGTGCTGGAGGGTGAGAAGGGGTCTTGATCTGTTCGCTCACATCCCAGCCCCCTTTCCCATATTTACCCTCTGAAGTAGGAACTGAAGTCGACACTGACACCTCTTACCTGCTTGCTTCTAGTGAGGATGTCTTGTGCTCACCTCTTCTCTCTGTAGGCTGTGGCCGCTAATCTGGCCAACAGTGTCTGTTGCTTAATTCTGTGTGGAAGGAGTCTGAATGCAGGTTTTTGTTTTTTTTTGTTTTTTTTTTTTTACTGGGGCACATGTGCTAGTTCTTCAGTGGGCTCTATAGGCTACCCCTGGCCAGGCTCCAGGTAGAGATCTCTTGGGTACACTATTTCCCTTTATACCATCGTGCATACAACTTCGTGGGAAAGCATGATGGCTTAAGCCCAGCCACCTTCCTTGGAGTCAGTCAGAGCCATGTGAAAGCCTTGTATTCTTGCCGCTCCAAAGAGTGGCAATGCAGCCTGCCTTCTGGTACTTCCTATCAACTTTGACAGCTCTCTCTTGCTCTTCTCTTGACTCTCCCAAGGATCAGGTGCTGTGCCAGACCAGTGATTTGCCAGCTTTCCAACCAGAGCCAATCTCTAGTCCTCAACATAGTGGTAGTGGTGGGAAGCAACACTTGAATTTTAGTCTTATTGTGTGGAGGGCCCTGCTCTAATCCTCACCCAAACAGCGAGGGGCAGTGGGAACGATAGTTGCCACTTTTCCTCCAAGAGGTCACCCTTGTCTTTCTCCCACTCTTCTTCTTTCATCAAAGAGTGGGTCTGCTGTTAGCCCTAGCTTCATATTAGATTTTGTCAGTCTGGAAGTGGGACCTGAATCTCTGTAGTTTTTAAGAAAATCTCCTAGTGATTTTGGTATACAGCAAGGGTTAAAAACTCTACATGACTAGTGGAGGGCAGAATGCGACCTGGATCCTGGAATAGTTCTATTATCCCCCGATTTTTCTTTCTAATCATTTTGTTTTTCTCACCATCAAATACCCAATCTCACTCCTCGAAAAATATTTATTGGCATTTTTGCTCTTGAACTTTTTCTTAACATTGCTGGTTGGGTTGCACAAACCACTGTGCCCGAGGCTTTGTTTTAGACATGGTTCTTGCCTTATAACATAGTAGAGCGTAGAGATAAGATGAGATTTAGGCAAATAGTTACCATACAAAGCAGCTGGTCTCTTTGAAAAGGCATAGCTCCTGGCTTCCAGAACAATGATTGCTACTTCCCCCTCTGGCACTTAAAGTCTCTCTACTCAGATATCTAGCTTTCTCTTCTTTCCAGGCCTTTTTCACCTGCTACAATCATGCCTAATGCCTTACAGTGAGCCCTGTGTAGGTGGTTGACCCCACAGTTTGGGGGGATGGCAGGTATCTCTTTTTTGTGTCTCCTTTTTCGGAGTTAGAAAACTTTTTACTTCATTGCATGTCTTGGTGACCAAGATTGGATCATGTGTCTATTTTAAAACCAATGACCAGTGAGTGAAATGGAATTCTCATGGTGGATTAGGCTATTCATATGGAGTAGACTCAATAATGAAGTCAATCACCAAGAACACCACACTCTGCTTACAAACTTTCTCATAGCACTTTTCACACCATTCCGTAGTATTCTCTTCACTTGTCTGTTTCCTCTGACAGGTCAAGGATCTTGTCTTATTTATCTTTCTCTCTCCACATCCTCTAGAAGTTTATAATCTGGTTAGAGCTATAATATTAACCCACACACATATACATTTTAAGTAAAGGTATACCACGCTCAGTGAGATGGCTGTGTTCTTGAATTTGGGCACCCTAACTTAATCAGCCTCATAAAGGACGATGATGGCAAAGTCCACTGGAAATGCATTTCCACTTTGTAGATTAGCGATAGCCTTTTCAGTCTCTTTAGATCCCCTGAAGTCCAGCTATATCTTTGATTTTTGGTCAGTCTGCTCTAGATGCAATGAAGTCTATGAGGCTTTTTACAAAGTCAAAGGACTTCTACGAGTCTTATTGACTAAGGAACTTTATTCTGTTTCCTTGAAGGTGCCTAGAGCTGCAATAAAACAGATATTTGAAGGTTTCCTGGGATACTCTTTCTCCTTTCTTTTGGCAGGTACAGCTTTGTCAGGCATCGTTGATCATATCTGTTTACCAGAACACGAAATAAATGAAGAGAGACCACATTGGAATAAACAAGACGCTTAACTCAGGGTAGCACGGCAGAACTCTCAGTGGCTGTAAGTGCATAATATAGTCTACTGCATTCAGAGCATAGGGGGAAAATATATCTATCAATTACAGGGAAAATACATGCAAACAATTATAAAATGTTTTTGGAAAATTATTCAGACAAATACTCTTAAAAGTTATTTCTATGTGGAATGACATTAAATAAGGTATACGTGTGCTAATATATTAAATGACAGTATGGTGAGTTTGGGGTGACTGTTCTGCTCATCTCTTTTTTGTTTTTGTTTTTTGTTTTTTGTTTTGGATGTAAATCCACAGCCCTATTAAAACGGTGGGTTTAGGTCGCCAGGTTTATACCATGGAACCCACACGTCTGTACCCCATAGATTGTACAGGGAATATGGAAATCGGACCTAAGCTCAAGTGGTTAGATCTTCATTCTTAGTTTCTTCGTGACCCCAAAATTGTGTTCAGATGATGTTAAGTTAGGCCCAGTGCCCCAGCTGGGTATTAGTTAGGATGAGGTTTGGCTCTGAAAGGTATAAAGCAAAAATTGTGTTGCCTCAATGGGATAGAAGCTCATTTTTCTCTCACATAAACATAGGCAGTGCAGGGTTTGTATGGCAAGTTTTTTTCCTAGCCATCAGGGACGTGGGCCCCTCTCTTATTGTTCTACCATCTTCAACATGTGTGTCTAGCCAGTGGTATACTGGTAAACTAACTCTCTGGCGGGGGCGGGGGCAGGGGGGAAGCCTTGATTTTTAGCATTTTCCTGATTCCTATGGTGGAAATATTTTCACCATGGCCAATTTCAAGCTACCAATGGTTTAATAACCAGTTTGAAAAATTCCTAAATGTTCAACAATCTGCAATCCTGAGCCTATATGGCTCAGGATAATCCTAGCATAGCACTGCTTCCCCATCATGGTCAAACATGGCTGCCCCAGCTCCAGACATTAGAACTGCATTTCAGCTAATAAGGAAGGAAGAAATCAGAAGAGAACAGCAAACTCCTCTTCTTTTAGGATATCTTCCAGAAGTTGTGCACAGCCACTTAAATCCCACTGGACTGAACTTAATCACATGACCACATCTGCTTGATAGATATATTCTTTATTCTGGGTTGCCATAAAGCAAGCTAAAATTTGAGTGTTTCATTACTAAAGAAGAAGAGGGGATACATTTGGGGGGAAAATCAGCAGTCTCTATCACTAATGGGAACTCCCAGTTCCACATAAATGCCCAAGTTAATGAGGAGGCAGAAGCCCAAATTAAAAAGAAGTTAGTTTTCAGAGTGAGAAGAATTGGAGTGGGTTTACAGCAGGGATGATAAATATGCAGCTTCAGATAGAGAAGGAGAGAATAGCTGCCAATTATTTAAATTTTAGTGTGACTAATGATAATACCCCTTCTTTCTCTCCTGAGTTGGAACTAATTTAGGGACAGATAAATAAGTCAGGCAGATGGAGATAACGGTGTCGACTTTATTACTGATTCGATTGCTTGGAGGAAAACTTCAACCCTAAAGTAACAAGGCACTCACTAACTTTACCACTGAAACAAATATATCCACCTAGTCGAGGTGGAACTGCAAAGCTGCAGTGCTGCCCACCTTCCTGCCCCTGATTTTCCCTGCCATTGCACCAGCCATTGAATGCTCTCTACAGAAGAAAAATGGGTGAATTTTCTTCTCGCAACTTCACTAATCAGACAATTAATTAAAATTGATCAAAGCACAGTCAGAGAGGCCAGGATATGTCTGTCCATACTGACACATGGAGGAGCTTTCTCATCTAGTACTCAAGACCTTTCAAACCTATTGAGATGTAGCTAATCATCCTGCAGTTCGGTTGCATGAAGTCCCTCTGAATTCTTACAGCTTCCTCCGTTGATTTAAACGAGCACAGATGGTTTCTCTTACAACAAACCATGGTCCCTGACTCAGCAACGTAATTAAGGGTTGTATTACGTGGGCCAGACACTGAATGCTGTCGTTCACAAGAAAGTTTATAAGAGGGTTGGAGGAGACAAAGGACTTTTCATGGAAGTGGTAAAACAAGCTTGTTCTTCAAGTCTGGGCAGGATTTTTGATTGGCTGAGGGAGTGGAAGTGTTTCAGTCAAGGGGAACTTCATGGATGCAATGAGAATGGGGAAACGAGCGTGGTATGGGTAAGGCACAGGGAGGAGACCCCGAAGACGGGCTGAAGTACCTGTTAGAGAGCAGCGGGAAGTCAAGTTAGACAAGTAGTTTGGGACCACCAGACGGACAACCCTAACAGAGACTTGAGTACGTGGTCGAAGGAGAAGGAAATTTGTAGCCATTGAAGAAAAACAAAACGTGATGTTTTTCACAGATTATTTTGCAGAAAGTTTAACTCCCTGAACTTTTTAGTTGCATGGACAGATTCCCTTTTTTGTTTACCTATTTAAAATAAATAGCCCTGACTCACGTATACACTTATAAGGTATAGGGAAATGATTTTCAAACTTTTGTGTGTATTAGAATAACCTGGAAGGCTTGTTAAAATACAGACGGCTGGGCCCTGCCCGCACAGTTTCTGATGCAGTAGATCTATGAGGGGCTCAAGGATTTTTGTTTTTGGAAGATCCCAGGTGATGCTGCTGCTGCTGGTCCTGGGATCACACTTTGAGACTCGCTGGGATAAATGCTTGCCCGGGATGAATCCTGTCCAGTTTTAAATGAATGAATGAAAATGAATTCCCTGCATCATAGAATGAGAGATTAGATGAGATGGTCTTTGAGGTCTTTTTGAGTCTACGCTTCTGTGATTCTAAACTATAGGATACCCTGTTCATATTTGTTCCATGTAATAGAAATCTCAGTGTTTACTGAGATTGTTGTTATCCCCTGTCAATGCTTTCATTTTACCTGAGGGCTGGTATCATTACGTCGGAATCCAGAGGCACGTGATTGGACTGGAGATGCTTTCCCAAGAGGAAAAGCTTTTTTAGCATGGGCCTTCCACACCTCCACACTCAAGGCAAGAAAAAAGAAAAGTGGCAACTAATTCAAATAGTGCCTGTACTACTTTAAAAGGTAAAAAGAGAAGGGATGAGATATTTTTCTCTAAAGGAAAAATGAGATTGACCCAGCACCTGAAGCTTTGAAGAGCATTTACTTAAACTGTTAAAAATGGTCAGCCTTAAGAAAATATTTATCTAATTGTTCAAAACAATCAGCTGGATGTTTGGCCAAAGGAGTCAGAGTCTTCTTAGTGAGCTCAAACTCTCAACACAGAAGCCCAGGGCAAGCTGATCTAGCCACAAGTGGTGGGGCTTTTGTCAGTATTTGCAGCAGCAATGCCCTCCTTGCTCTAGTTGGCCTACGTACCACTGGCCGAGTGAAGACTGGCTTGAGCAGAGACAGTGGCTGGCAGCCACATGGAGAATTGTACCCAGATCGGGGGATTCCCCAAATTTCATTTTGAGTGATCTTTATATGCAGTCGCACATGAAGGACGTGAGGCAGAGAGGTGATGTGTCCAAGGCAGCCGGTGACAGGGACGTGCAGCCCTTGGCAGCAGAGGCAAGATTTTGAGGGATTAGCAGGACGTTGAGGTTTCACCTCTTTTTTCAAGTAAGATGGAATTTGTGGTTAGAACAAATAGGGAAGTGGTCACTTTTTTTTTTTTTTTTTGCTGAGAACTCGCCACATGATATAATCTGTGGGTGAATTCTCTCATAATCAGGAATTCTTCCATGATAAGTTAGTAGATGTAGAAAATTTAAACCCCTTGAGTCTCTGTCCTAAGCTGGGGTAACCTGATCTTTGGGAGTTGGGTTTATTCAACAAATTAGAAACATGAGGGTGGGGTGGAAAGCGGCCACATCTACCTAACCCAGTCTCCCTAACTCAGGTGGGACTTTGTAACATCGACCTCACCGCTCGATAAGATTTTAAATGATCTGTGCACCATTATTCCCGATTTGGAAGCTAGTGGTTGATTAATTGTATAGCTAGCTGACTTTATATCCAGTTCATGCCACATTCTCTCTTCCTCCTGGTCAATCTTTATTCTTCTTTTATGTTATATGCATACATTGCTATCTAACCCATTATATTGCGATTTGCTTTGCAGTTGGGCTGTGGCTTATTCATTATTATATTCCATACAGTGAATATCCATCAATAATATTCTTAATACAAGTCTTTTTCTAAAACTGAACACTGATAATTCCTCAGGTCAGCATCTTCTGAAAGGGAGAGAGGTCAATTAGAAACCACACTACTACTATAATGCTTTCGCCCCACTGTATCTTGCTCATTTTGACCCCATTGCTTAAAATGTCCTTTAACTTTGACTGCCAACAACTTCTTTTTTATCCTTGAGAACTAAACTCAGCCACTGCTTTCTCTGTGAAACTTTCCCTTTTCTGTACTAATTCTGGCCTTTAAACATTCTTATAATTATTATATGAATAAAAATAAATTGTTTACACGTTGAGCTATGAACTAATTGAAGGAAGGGTCTATCTCTGAAGTTCCTAACTGAATTGACTTAACTACCATGAAGGCAGGCAGCTGCTGTGTGCTACAATTTCATGGGCTCAAGGAAAGCTCCCTGGAGTCCCCCTACCTGTTCACGAAAACATGGTGTAATTCAAAGCTTCAATTCCTTGAGAAAGGTCATCCTTGAAGCTTTTAGTAGAGGTTGATTTTAGTGCTAAAGAATTCAGATCTCTTCCGTAGCGGCTGTTTTAATAGGGAAAGAACTAACGAGGCATAGGAGCATGGGGGAGGGTGGAGATGAAGGGTTTATCTTGGGTCATGAAAGATAAACTTTGCCTAGTTTCTAATTTCACTAAGACTTGAAGCTGTCTAATGAGTTAGCCCAGCGAAAAACCCAGAGTATAGTGAAGCTCATATTCAACTCATCAAGGCAAAAGAAGGGAAGATTAATCCTATATACATCAATCATATGTTGAAACCGGGTCTGAAATGGTTTTAAAATCTTAGATGGTGAAGTGGTGGAGGTGGCGTAGCTCTTGTGTTGAGTGTTGCTGTGTTATTAGAAATCAGGCTGTGCTTTGAGGCCTTGAGACCCCAAGCTGCAATGTCTTAAATCCTAAGAAATGTTAAGATATTTCTGTTTTTAGTTTTTAGTTTTTTTCTCTAGGAGAAATCATGAACTCATTTCTGCATCTTCTCTCCTAGAAACTGAGCTGGTTGGACACTGATTGGTCATGATTCTTTGTTGCTCATAACTATTGGCAGCTTCATGCAGGATCTTTTTCCTGGGCAAGGGTCAAGGGGTACTAGTTAGTGAATAATATTCTTTTCTTTTTAAGAACAGGCAATGCCGCCTCTGCTAGTTTCCATGGCTGCGTCTCTGTGCTTCTCGATATTGGGAATCATTTGCTTTTAATCGGCTCATTTCTGCGCCTGACCAGAATGAACTTTGTGTTTTGTATTTGTGATTTTTATACATGTCACAGTGTCTACTGACAGAGATGCATTACTTCAAAGAGAAGATTACAAACAGTTTCAAGCCTGCTATAGAAATAAAAAGTGGGACGATGAGGAAGAGAGCAAGTGACTCATTAAACATTAATAGGCCCACGGTTCATGTTTAATTTCCAGAGACTACCGCATCCAATCTAAATAAGAATAAAATACGCTGCATCGCTCTGCTGTTCTGTACATGCTTTTACATACTGTAGCCTCTATTCATACTTTCCCAGGTTTTCTCAGTACTCATGCAGGTAACATACCTATGCTGCCTTGCTTATCTTCCCTGTTTTTCCACAGAGTGGAGCTGTAACTGCACTAAGTTGAAGTAAACAGAATTCCAAACATCAAAGATTGAGTACATGATAGTGAGAATGACCAGAAGTTTCGGTTTATCAATTGACAGGAGAAGGGAAAATAACTCATCAGGTTTGGTTTGAAGATTTCAGGGTGTCGAAACCAGACTTTTAGATCTTAATCCAATGAGAATGAAAGATGAACTACCTCTGGTGTCTGTTCATGACAAGTCATTTCTTTACTTTGGGATACAAATCTTATCTTGCCGTGGTCTGAAATATTCCTTTCAAAGTTGTTTGTTTTTCAAACTATAGTGCTTTCCAGGTGTGCTAATTCTAGCAGAACACTAGGATCCGGTATGTGGAAAAGGTCCTTTTTTTGTGGTACTCAGCTGGCAAATATTTATTATCGCATACTTTGTTCTAGTCCATGAGGATAGAGCAGAGAAACAGATAAGTCTCTGTCCTTAAGCAGTTTGCATTTTAGTGGAAGGAGACAGATAATAAAATGAAATAAATGAAAGAGGGTAAAGTGCTAGAGAGTGAACTAAATTGTCCAGGAAGGATCTTTCCGAGGAGTGACGACTGAATTAAGGCCCGAATGTTGGGAAGAAGTTTCCATTTGACAATTTTGAGGGAGCAGGGGCTGAACTCAGTATGTTGGACAGAAACAAGGCCAGTGGGTTGAGATGTGTTGATCAAGGCAAAAGGGAGGTGGGGTAGGAGAGGAAGGCAGAGGCTGTGTCACTGAAGACCTCGTAGGCCGTGGTTAGGAGTTTGGAGTTTACTCATGTTGCAATGAGAAGTAAGTCTTTATTTTATGCGGGAAAGGGATGTAATTATAAGAATTAATTGGCTGCTGTGGAGAGGATGGACAAACAGAACAAGTGCGACGGTGATGAGGACCTGTTAGTGGGCTTAGACCAGGGCGCTAACAGTGAGGGGTGACATTGTCAGTTTAGAGATATTTATTGTTGTTAGAGCTACTGTCACTTCCAGACGGACTGGATGTAGGGTACTAGAGATAAGAATCAGGGTGGCTAGTAAGTTTTTGACCTGAACATTGAATACAGTGGTGCTATTGACTAGGGTTTCTGGCGGAGGCGGTGAGAGGGCAATGTGACAGAGAAAATGATTCCCTACAGAGTTATTTTCAGGTCCGTGTAAAGGAATTACTACTCCATGGATGTAATTAGAAAGCTGCAATAATACTTCTGGCTAGTGGTATCTGCAGGAGATGCTTTTAGGTGATAGTTTATTTCCCACTACTCACTTGCCTGTAACTTGTGGCCTAGGTGATGTGTTAATACCGGTAACATGTGATTTCTTTAGTTAGATTTCTCCCCTAGACTAAAATGATACTAAGGAAGTGAGTTGGGATTCTAATTCATTCTTCAGGCAATAGAGGACGAGGTTACAAATTTATTTTCAATCATATGGTTTGCTTATTGGCTCTAGGGGCTTTTGGAATGTTAAATGAGTGATAAAAACTC
>NW_011888790.1:12590767-12606430 GCF_000151845.1 Pteropus vampyrus | reverse complement strand
TCATTTGTTGCTTTTAGGTTTATATCCCACATATGTGATATCATGTGATTTTCAACTTTTTCTGTCTGGCTTATTTTGCTTAGTATGATTATTTCAAAGTCCATTCATATTGTTGCAAATGGCAATATTTCATCTCTTCTTACGGCTGAGTAATATTTCGTTGTATATATGTACCACAGCTTCTTTAGCCAATCATCTATTGTAGGACACTTTGGCTGCTTCCATGTCCTGGCCACCATGAATAATGCTGCTATGAACATCGGTGTGCAAATATCTTTTCGGATATGAGTTTTCAAGTCTTTGGAGTAAATACCCAGTAGAGGGATTGCCGGATCATATTTAATCTTTTTTTTTTTTTTAAATATATAGTTAAAATGAGTAATAGCACCAAGTTTACTCCAGATGGAGAATTTTGTGCCAGATCCTAAAAGGGGGTAGATGTCATGTTAAGGGAATTATCGTGAGGGCAATGGGGACCCATTGGAGGGTTTTACATGAGGGAGTGACTCGATCTAGCTTTGCATGTTAGAAAGCAACAGTATGGAAATGAAGAGTAAATGAATAGGTGTACCCTTCACCTGTCCCCTAGACCCGCGTCCTCCCTCCCAGGCCCCTCCATACACATAGGCTTGTGACTGAGCCACCATCAGTGTATTCAGTGCCTTTTAGGAAAGACAGATTCATAATATGTGCCTTCTTGAAATTCCATAAGCAAATGCTTCTAGATCAGAGTAAGAAAATTACCATTCCAGTTAATACCAGTAGTTTTTTAATCTCATCATAATGTAATTGCTTTAATATATGTTATCACCTGAGTCATTTTTCCATTCAAGGACATCCCAAGGAAGTATGTAGTTGACCTTTTACTTCCTCAGCTCCCCATTTTTTATTCCTCTAAACCCTTTCGTATGAAGCAAATGAAATATTTATTTCAAGCAAATGAAATAAAGTAGGTAGAGATTATTACCTTTGCAACTGTGAAGACTTGGTGTAGAGTTCATGTGAGATTTCCTTTCATGGTTTAAAGAATCCTTTTTATTAACTGTATGTATACTTTGGGATGCTCCTTCTGTTTGGTTTGTTTTGTTTCCTTTTCTTCTGTTGATCCTGGAGACTTTAGTTTTCTGGAAATGTCTTGAAAGCGGCCTACTGAATTTTCTCTTCAGTGAGTTGTGTATCTTTCTATTTGTAGGATATATAGTTGCTATGACTCGGGTAGCAGTGAGCCCAGGCATAGAAATTAAAGGTAGATAAAAAAGGAGCAGATGTAAGTTTCCAATTTCTATTCTGCAGAATTTATGTAATATCATCAGGAAAAAGAATGAGAATAACTTGCTGTGGTAATCTAGCTTGTCATTCATTTCCTCAACAAATCCTTATTGAGTGCCTCAGTATGCCAGACAATGCCAGTGCAGCTCCTGTCCTCATGGTTATTTTGGCAGAGGCTTGGAAAATGTTTGGTGTGCTCATTAAAAAAAATTCTTACAACTTTAAAATCATTAGTTTTCCACTCTGCTAGTTTGTTTAAAGATGCATTTATTAAGTCGTTCAGGAAATACATTTTAAAATTAATTATCACAGAAAAAGCTATGCTAGATTTCAGGATTCATGAAAGAAAATCAAATAAAGATGCAGCTTTCAAAGAGCTATGGAGACCACTGCAATTCGGTGGTTCCTGTGGTGTCAATAAATGCATCAGTACAGTTAAATCCAATATAATAAGCAGCAGTGGTTTGAAACACTCATTTGAAATGTCCTGGGGGTAGAATAAATAATGAATCATTATTATGAAGTGCTAGGTCCCTGGGGAGTCTGATCTTTGGACCAGCCAGAGATGAGATGAAAGGACTTTCTGGTCACTGAAGCTGTGTGAGAATACAGAATCGGTAATAAATCCAGTCACATCTCAGGGTACACGATAGGGGACAGAGCTACTGCCTCTCCCATGTCTGTTTATTTTCCCATTTCTTATTTACTATGCCTTGCATTATCTAAATCCCACTGAGTTGTCCTCTTTGGCTCTAAAGAACATTTCCCTCTAAAAATTGTTGCCTACTGTGCCTTCTACAGAGCTGCTAACAAATACTACAAATTCAAGGCCAGGAAAAACAAACCATGTGCAAGTAGAGCTGAGAAAGGTGTTAGAGTCAGATGACCATGAGTCAGCGATATTTTTATTTTTGTTAATGTACAAAACATAACACCATGCCTGCAGGCTATTGGGATATATGAAAAAGGCCTTAGTTTTTAGAAGCTGTGAGATAATCTTCAGTATTGAAGATATCTGTTCAGATTTAGAGAAATCTAGAGAATTTGCAGATCTAGAGAAATCTAGAGAATTTAGAGAGACCTCACTGAGAGAATTTTTAAAAAATAGGTTAAAGGCAGATGATGTAACTGGAAGGGCATGTCTTTGGGTACTAGAAGACATGGTGGCTTGTGACTAACAGTTTTCTTTAGGAGGTGATTGAGATGAGTGGAAGGGGGGGGAACTGTCTCCTTTGATTCTCTGTTAATCACTCTGAGAGGTAGTTTTTTATACTCCCGTAGTATGTGGTAGGCCCCCTTATCTTCAGGGGATACTTTCCAAGACCCCCAGTGGATGCCCAAAACCAGATAGTACTGAACCCTATACAAACTATGTTTTTTCCTATACACACATACCTACGATACAATTTAATTTATAAAATAGGCAACTTCACAGATAAAAAATTTGTTCTAACTGTAGACCTTAGCAACCTCAACATGATTTTTCTTTCTGTCCTTATTAAAAACTTCTACCTTTTCACTTAAAAGAAGCACTTTATGGCTTCTCTTTGGCATATCCAAATTGCCATCACCACTGCTCTTGTACTTTGGGCCCATTACTAAGTAAAACAAGGCTGACTTGAACACAAGCCCTATGATACCAGGACAGTCGATCTGATAACTGAAACGGCAACTAAGTGACGAAGGGCGGAGAGTGTGTACAGCATGGAGATGCTGGACAAAGGAATGATTCATGTCCCCAGTTACATGAGCACACACACACATGCAGACATACACACACACACTTTTTTTTGGTAAATAAGCAATTACATTGTGCACACATTTCTGCAACTTGCTTTTTTATATAACAGTGTATCCTGGGCATCTTTTTATGAAAATTCATAAAGTTTTTTCTAGTTATTTTATTTTTGTTTTAATAGCTGTATGATATTCCATAGTATGAATATAGCATTGTGTGTTTAACCAGTCTACTGCTGTTTGACTCTTACATTGCTTCCATTTTTTTTCCATAACAAATGATGCTGCAATGCACAACCTTGTGTGTTCTGTTTCTGTAGAATATAGTTCTAGAAATATGCACGGCTAGGTCAGTTTAATGTTGTAATAGGTTAGGTTTGAGAAGATTCTACTAAATTCAAATTAGAATTTATTTTAACTGACTTCAAACCAATATGTATGGCTTGCATTACTGAAAAACAGCTTAAAAATGGCCTATTGACCATGAGTTCAGTGAGACATCATTAAGTGAATAAGGTTGGAAATAAAAATTTATTTTTCTTGGACTCTGGAAGTTATAGGATTGTTGTCTTCCAAGAATTTGTTTCAGTAACTCTGCTCCCCTAGGAACAAAATCATAGCTTTGAAGTTTTGGGATTTGTTGAAAAGGAATGTCCTTAGCTGATTTAAAGCTATGCTGGTGGCTCAAATTAGGTCATTAGTACCTTTTAATCAACAGTGTCAAAGAGGCGTCAAAGTGGGAGATGGCGGTTTGAAGTGTGATCTTTGCTCATATCCCTGAGGAGACTGTCAAGATAACTGAGGCAATTTTCTCTTGTACTTTTAAGAGTGAAACCAACTTGGAGAAAATTTGTGTCTTGCTTTAGTGGGAGAAATTCAGCATGCTTGGTTATCCAACTCAAACAGCTGCTGCCTGTTGTAACAAATGGAATTTGAGAGTCTGCATCATTTGCATTGTTTAAAGGAAGAGGAAAACTGGTTGCATTGTAGCTGGGGGATTTTTCCCTTTCTTTGCCCTCCAAGCTCCCTTATTTCCTCCTACTTCAAACACTTTCACTGCCCAGAAGCCTAATCCACATCTGCAGAAAGAGAACACTCTTACACTGATAGCACAAGGAAAAGCGTTAGGGCCTTTGGAACGCTTCCTGGGTTAAAAGTGCTTCTATTAATTTGCTGATTTGTCTCTTTAGTGCCTCCAGAAGAGGAAATTAATTTCTAGTTTCGAATTAATTTTCTTTTTTATGTAAATCTTAAAACTTTTATCAAAAGTAATACATGCACATAGTTTAAAAATAAGATAGTGCTAATGGACTTACAATGGAAAGTAATATTTACCCACCCCTCCCCTCCCCTCTTCAGCTCTGGCTCCATTTTTTTTTTTCTTGTTTCTTTGATGACTACTTTCATCTCTCTTCATAGAATTCTTATGCTGCTACTTCTCTTCATAGAATTCTTATGCTGCTACTTCTTTTCATTTTTAAAAATTATGTGTGTGTGTATACACACACACGCACACACACACACATATATAAAATCTATTGACCTGCTGTTGTTATACATGAGAATGTCCTTCACTTACGTTTCTTCTCCCTTTTTTTTCACTTTGATCCAATACAGTTAAATCATCATTTTTAATTCCTTAATGGGTTATCATACGTTAGGTTGCTCTCACTTCTAGTAAGAGAAAATCAATTCCAAATATTTAAGCAGTAAGGAAAACATATTTTCCCAGAAAAAGACGTCCCAAGATAGGTCAGCTATAAGGTTAATTAATTCAGACAATGTCTAAAAAATATGAGAGGCTGTTCTTTCTTTTATGTTCCCCCAGAGCCCAGTGCAGATTTTTCCTCAGTCTCTTTAGCTAAAAGCAATCACATGCCTGCCACTAATGACTGACAAAGGGTGTGGAGTCACCAGGGTTTAGATTAATCATGATTTACCTCCGATTGTTCCTGAGTACATGATTCTAAAGAAAATTGTGGACACATGAATACAATCTGGGCTTTGCTAACAAGAAAATGTAGGGGGAAGGAGAGAAAAGAGGAAGTGGCTATAGGTCAGGGATCAGGAACATCCACTATCATTAACTCAGTACCTTTATTTATTCTTCCATAGACTCCTGAAAGTATCTCTTGATTCCCCAACCCTTTGCTCTGCAATCTTCCCTCCCTCCCCCTTCCCAACATCTGTCATCTGTGCTTTTACATCATTACTTTTGCCACCATTCACATCCTGCTCTGTCCATTTTTTAAGTATCATGAGTTTTATGCATAGATTGACTCCAAATATTGAAAATCAACAATCAATGTTGGTATTATTGTGGTGTATAAAATTCTTTTTCAAAATAAAACTTCTATCTTCCTCTAATGATTTGGATGTGACTACCACTGTGCCTGGTGGATAACAGACACTTGTGTTTGCTGAATGAATGAATGGGCCTGAGGTATTTATAAATGGATTCTACTTGGAATGTCAAGTCAAATAGAGTCGAAAGAGGGTGGGGAAAGGGTGAGGAAATTGATGTAGGAACATGTCTAAATTTAGAACCAATCTTTTCATGTTGGGTTCTGATATTATGGTAGTTAAAGCTACTATAGAAAGAAAGCCTTTGGCATGGGAGAAATCTCAGATTGCATATGTAAATTGCAATACTATATGGTTACTCTCCTTTAACAATTGGGGGAATCTTTCTTCCAAAGACAGTGATAAGGCATGTGCTATTACCGGCCAATGGGATTTTGTCCAGTTCTGTACTGGTGCACCTATATTCAGGCTGCAAAATAGTTCCCTTAGCTTGGTGCTGGCATCTAGGTTGCACATGGGAGAACATATAGGGGCTTTCAGTTAGGATTTACGTTAACAGGCCACCTCCTTG
Source organism: Pteropus vampyrus (assembly GCF_000151845.1). Classification (NCBI taxonomy): domain Eukaryota; kingdom Metazoa; phylum Chordata; class Mammalia; order Chiroptera; family Pteropodidae; genus Pteropus; species Pteropus vampyrus. The sequence continues at coordinate 12,600,549 of NW_011888790.1, read as the reverse complement.
TGATAAATGACCCATGGGGAAAGACAAATGAAGCCTGGCACTGGCAAGCTGTTCTCTGAGAATAACTGCTCTCCAGGTATTGTCAGTGAGAATTCCTGGAGAGGGGAAATGGATTGTGTCTCAGGAAGAAAAAAAAAACACAGGAGTGTGTATTTCTGCGAAGACTGTGGGTGAGTAGGCTCTAATAACGGATGGAGAGTTAGAAATGTGAGATTTTATATAGGAAATCTTTGTAGCTCTAATTAGAAGCAGAATATGGATTCAGCTTAGAAGGCGGATCTGAAACACTTGCCACTCTGTTTCACTATTCATGCAATTCACATGATTTAGCATGTCTGTGGGCAGAAACCCTGGTTACAATGTCGCTAATTAGAATATCTGTACTTGCACCTAGCGGACCATTTCCCTGGCTTTGCATCTCAAGTAGTGAATGGAAGAGGGAATTTTAATGATGCCCTATTAAGGCAGCTAAACAGTGCAACAAATAGTTCTCAATTCCTCAGCTGGCATTGCCAGGAAAATGATTTGTTCTAGTGCAATTCTAGTTCTTTAACAACTGGAGGTCGTTGGTTCTCAAAGGACCACTGATTCAAGTACCTTTTTGGATGTATGTAGGGGAAAAGGTAGGAAATGTCTCTTTGATTTGCATGGAGGAGAGGAATTTCTCTCATTAAACTTTTCTAATGATAATTATTTTGGAATAATTTTCTCCCAACATGAGCCAACTTAAGAGTAACTGTGGAAGTTGAATTACAGAGAAATGATGAGTCAAAATTCCTGCATCATTAAATTAAGTATTGAAAAACAACATGGTTCTGTTAGTGAGTAGCCATTTAAGCAGCCTGCTGCCACTCACACCAAAAAGGTTGGCCCAGGTTTGAGCTGACCCTTGAGATTCAGGGCCTGTTGAATATGGATCTTGTAACTTCTCTAAAATAGATACAGCTCTTCTTTATACACTTTCTTCCCCTCTCGCCTGTACGTCAGGCTGAGCCCATATTAACCCTAGATTACTAAGTCCGACCTGAGCCAGATCTCCTGCATTTCCTGAACTCGAGATCTGAGACTGTGGGTAGGCTGTTGGCTAGAATCCGATCGGACTTAGTGGTAGAGGAGCAGGGCTATGGTGAATGGTATGATTTACTCCATGCCAGATTCTTTTCAGTATCAGATTTTTATTCTGACTAGCTATCTTACTTGCCCTTTGTACCTGTGTCTTTATCTGCCTTTGCCTCCTTTTTGTTGGTAGCCTGTGCTGTCCAGTGTCAGACCTTACCTCAAAATAGCTCCATCCCAGATATAAAGGTTATGACTTCCGCCTTGCTGATACAAATGGGAGCCCAGGCTGGCAGAAGAGCTGAAGGTTTTGCCCCATCTGATATGGATTTGAAAGTAGTTTCTTTTGCCCTTACTGATGGCTGAATCACCTCTCCTCCAAGGACCCATGACTGCCAACTGGAATTTTAATCTATTATCTCTTCTACTTTTGCAATCTTCCTTCCTCTGCTGTCTTCTTCCTTTAGACCCACAAATGTATTTCCGTCTCCCTTATAGTTAGTCAAACCATGCTGATTTCTGTATATATCTTTGTATTTATCTTTATTTTATCTCCATTTTTTCAACCTGATACTCCACTGAGCTATGGCCAAAATTCTTGAGTCAAGCTATACTCATTGCCTTCATATTTCATCACCCATGTATTCTTTGACCCTTTGCAATTGTTTTTCCCTGCAAGCTTTATCTGAAACAACATCTTTCAAATCACTAATGACTTGTTTAAATTAAAATTTTTTATTATGGAAAATGTCAAACATATATAAAAGTAGAGATAAGATTATTCTCAATGAATTCCTGTTGATTTCTTTCTTTTATAATTATCACCATACCCCTCCATCTAATTACTATTGTAGGCCAATTGTGTAAGTTTAGATAGTTGTGGAAACTGAACTCTATATTGGTAATAGAGAAAGACATTATATATATGTATATATAAAACCACCACATCACACCTAACAAAATTGATAATATTATGTAATTCCCAGTACATTACTCAAGTTTTTCTGATACCAGTTATCTTTTAATTGCCAAAATGAATGACTTTTGTCTTTATTCCTTTGATTTGTTTTAACAGTCATTGCTGAACTTTTTAGCATGGTAACATTAAACTGTGGGAGTGGCAATAACTTTGCCTTAGCTTTAGTGTCCTCACCTTTCCTTCTCTCAGGTGAAGGTTAAGAACGTAGTCCAGACATAGTCTCATGAATCCCTTTCCAGTTCCACCATATATTCTGAGTATGTAACATTTCCTCAAGGAAGCCTTCCCCAGCTGCCTTTGCCTTGCCAGGCACAATCTAAGTGTTCTTCCTTTCTGTTCCCATAGCATCACATGTGTACACACAAACATACGTACACACACACACACACACACACACACACACACACACACACACATACTTCCATCACTCCCATAGGTTCCTGAATTTGTTTGTTTCTGCTGGACAGTGAGGTTCATATTTAGTCTTGTATACCTAATATCTAGTTGAATATTACTAAACTCAACTATCTAATTAATCCTTAGTATTAACATTACTATTAATGATACAAAATAGTTATTGAGTACTTACTAAGTGCTAGGTTGTATAGGTAAGTGCTTTGCATGCTTTATTTCATTTAATCCCCATAACTCTTTAAGTAAAGCCCCATCATCATCATTATTATTTTACGGATGGAGAAGCTGAGGCTTAGTGAGATTGCCACTTGCCCAAGGTAAGAGAAAAGAGTGGTATAGAGAGGTTGTGTGGCTTAGAGGTTTAAGTCCCAGGTCCACTCTTCCTTGACCATGAGATGATGGGTAAACTTTGTTAAACTATGTAAGCTTCTCCTTCTCCATTTACAGTATGAGAGTCGTGAAAATCTTTATCTTACAGAAAGGTGAGGACTAAATGGGATAAGGCATTTGCAGTCACTTGAAAACTGTTAGGTTTGTGAGAAAGCCATACATAATCTTTCAACTGTAATTTACTGCTCTCATTTGGGTATAACTGCCTTCCATTCTTCCCCCTCCCCCCAGTCGTGTTATAAACATAGTTGTACGCATAGCATGCATTTAATTTTATGGCCTACTTTTCCAGTTACGTACATTATTATGTTGCTATCTATATTTTTCTTTTTATCGTAAAGTGCATCACACACATAGAAGAGCATATAAAGCAATGGATATGTACATTTTAAAGAATTATTATAAAATGAAAAGTTGTGACTACACCAACTAGATTAAACACATTACCAACACCTTAGAAATGGTTCTGTGTCCCTCTGTGATTGCATCCTTCTTTTACCCTTCTAGAGAAACTGCTCTACTAGTTCTGTGTTCTTTGTGGAATTTCTCTTTATAGCTTTATTAGCTATGCATGCATCCTTCAACAATGTATTATTTAATTTTGAAAAACCAAGTAGCAAGCACAAACCTAGCTGTGCATAGAAAAGCAACATTGCTACTGTTAGATGAAACAGAAAATATAACGCGCACAGAGTCACTGTGTCATAGTCTAGTCTCAGCTTTCCTGAAAGTGTTCAGGAGCCACTTTTGGAGAAGTCAGGGGCACAGTCAGTAGTGAATTCTGAGAAGCAGGACTTATACAATTGGGGCATCTGGTGGGAATACAGACAGACTGGGTACTGGAACAGGATGAAGGGAAAAGACTGCTCTGTCTTTTCTACTTTTAAGCTGACTATGGCCTACCTCAAACTTCCAGAAATAGGTAAAAGCAAAACATTTCTCTAGAAATAAATGAGTATTCCTAGCTGATGCAAGTGTCAGGGTATGGCATGGAGAAGAGAATTGTCAGCACATGGTTCAAAGAAACCAAGAGCACATAAGAAGCTGAGCCAGAGTTTATTTGGGGATGCTATCCTCAGATTAAAATGATGGTGAAAAGACAAGAGGATCTTGCTAATGGTAGTCCTTAATGTGTCAGCCTTTTTGAAAAATGCTGTTCTGGTTCCTTTCTGTACTTGTTACAGAACTACCATCTTGGGATTTTTTTTTTTTTTTCACGTTTCTCCTGGAGATTCCGTTTGCTTTCCTTTATGTTGGATCTTCCATTTTCCTAAATCTCATGTTTTTCCCTTTCTTGGTTTACGTCTTCATTTTTGTGGAACACATTAATCAGTTTTAGTTAATAATGGATTAATGGGATATTGATTTTTTTTGGAGATCATGAATATCTTAAAATGTCAATATTTCATTTTCACACTTGTTTGATAGTTGGGCCGAATATAGAATTCTAGATTGGATATCATTTGAAGCCAGTTGTCTTTTCCTTTCTCCATTGTCTTTTCCTTTCTTTCTCTCAAAATTTATGAAATCTTCTCTTTGCCTCACTGTTTTGAAATTTCACAATAATGTGCCTCATTCTAGGTTTATTTTAATCCACTCTACTAGGCACTCGGTGGACCCTTTTAATCTAGCATCTCAGTTTTAGGGAATGCTCCTCAATTATTTTATTGATTATTTTCCTCCTTTTTGTTTCTGTGTTTCTGGAGACCGTACTGCTTAGCCATTGGATTTCCTGGATTGTCTCTCTTGTTTTTCTTACCTTTTTCTCTTATTTCCTGTATCTTTGTCTGTTTTTATATGTGAGTATGCCACCCGTGTGAAATTTCCTCAACCCTTCTATTGTTTGTTTTTTTTTTTAACTTTTGTGATCACAGTTTTAACTTATGAGTATTTTTTTTGTTTTCTTAAAATTCTTTTAAAAATAGCTTGCTCTTTTTGTTTTATGAATGAAATATCTTCTCTGATTAATAACATATTTTTTATGCTTCCTCTTTTGCATGGTCTCTATTTCTACTAAGTTGCTTGCTTTTTTCATAATTATTTGCTTTGGATCTCTATGTTCTATACAGGATTGAGCATATTTTTATGTGATTAGAGGCTTTTGTATTTCCTATTATGATTATTCTCTGTTGATATCCAGTGTTCGAAGATTGGCAATCACTAGTATTGGCATGAATACAGGAAAATAGTCACTTTTAAAACTTTTGGTGGAATATAAATTTACGACACCATTTTTTGGAGAGCAAGTAGTTAGCATTTCTCAAAAAATTGAGAGGAGGGAGAGAAGAGGGGAGTGGTTGAGTGAGCTGTAGAGAATCACTCTTGAGTTTTGGGCCCAGTACTGATCTATATATTTGTGAGGAAAAACTCTGAGAATGGAAGAACAACCATTAGGAAATAGTAAGTAGAACAGTTACTGAAACTCTGACAAGGCTGGGAATTGTTCATATTCCCACCTGCCACAGTGGAAAGACCTCATTATATAAAATTTATTGGGTAGAAACCTCCAAATATTGTCTCAGTATAAGTCTTAACCTAGAACTAAATTAGCTCTTGCCTTATGACTGTTCTGGATACACTATAACAAAGCTTTAAAATAAGTCATGAAAGCAAGCATTCAATTGACTCCAAGTGACATCTGTGTGCCAGAAAAATATCCAATCTTATTTAAGGGAATACGACAAACTCCAGAGATGACAGAACTGGCAAAAAAGGACATTAAAGCATCTACTATAAATATACTCCATATGTTCATGAAGGTAGAAGAAAACATGAGCATGTCGAGAAGAGAAATGGAAGACATGTAATAAATATTTTATATTTATATATACAAATATATTTGTACATATCCCAGAGTAAGTTTTAAAGATGAAAAATACCTTATCTGAAATGAAAATAGACTGGGTAGGATTGACAGTGGATTAGATATTGGAGAAGCCAAGATCAGTGTACTTTAAAGCAGTAACAGAAACTATCCTAAAGGAGGCACAGAGGACAAGGAGCCTAAAAATCCTTAAATAGAGCATGCTGCTTTGTGGGATAATAGCAGGCAATCTAAACTATATGTAACTGGACTCCCAGAGAAAGAGGGGAAGAGGAGAGAAAAATGTTCAGACAGCTCAGCCATTCCCAGTCATTGGAGGAAGCTTGGAAAATTTCAGAGAGGGGCTTCTGGTGACCATGACCCATGTTGGACCAGGTCCAGACTTGGAGTACCCTGCGTGAATGATAAAATTGTCTCTGGGCAGTTTCAGGCATGAGACTTAGAAAATGTCAAGGAAGATGCTACAAAGCAAAGGGATCCCCGAGGGGCATGACACATGACAGAGGGCCCCACTTGCCTCCGGTCTAAGAGTGTGACTGTGTCCCCTCTTTTTTATCCCAGGGAACCATCTAAAGCTGTAGCTTGAAGATGGTAGAGCTTCCATCAGCCTGAGGGACAGATTGCAGCTGCCCTCTTCCCCAAAACTCTCACTCTCAGTCTTGCTGCTGATGGCACCTGATGCGAGTGAGGGAAATAAACTTCTATTGTATGAAACCAGTTAGATTTCAAGGATGTATCTATTATAGCAGCTACCACATAGTTCCCCCAATTAATCATCCCACCTCCTCTGTGGTTTAATTACTTGCAAACTTGGGGAACCTCCAGAATGGTTAGCATCACTGCAGTGACTTTTTTTTTTTTGCACTTTCTTGGGTTTGCTCCATCAATCTAGTACAGTGTGATTTTTATAGTTCAAGAATTTCACATTTCTAGTCTGCTGATGGCATTTTCTGTTTTCTTCATATCATTCCTGTCATTTTTGGGATTTGGGATTAAGAGAGTAATTAGATTTGCATGCTTAATCTACCATCTTGAGTCAATCTTCCTCTCATTGTGTTTTAATTTCTGTTTTTTTTGATTCCTAGTAAGACTAAATATTTTCCCATATGTTCATTTACTAATTATTTCCTAATTTGTGAATTTGTTGCTCATGTCCTTTGCTTCTTTATTCATTGCAATACTCATTTTTTAAAAGTGAAGAATGAGTGCTCAGCTGCATTCATATTTATTAATTCCAAAACATGCCCTGCACATGCCCGTTTCTCTGTATGTACTCATGTTGGTCCATGCATTGAGCTGTTCCCTGTCCTCTGTCTTCTATTTGTTTAAATCGGATCCTGCATAACATTTCAGGAAAGACTTTCAGTTCAGCTACAGACCCAGTCTTCAGTTATCGTTCCTTCAATAATTACTTATAATGGGTAATATTTATTGTGTACTTATTTTTGCTAGACTTCGTACTAAGCATTTTACATACATTATCATATTTGATCCTTAAAACAACTTTGTGCAATAGGTACAATCATAGAACCCATTTTACAGATGAGAAAACTGAGGTTTACAGATGAGGTTTACAGATGAATGCCTCGAGGTAGAGTATGATGGAATAGGGAGTCAAGCCAATTCTGGCTGTTTACAAGGCCCTTAACCACGGCACTCTATTTATTCCTCTGCACATGTCACTGGATGTGTCACTTAGGTGTAGCATACTTAGTCTATGTCTCATCATTTATTTTGCTTTTATATATGTCTTATATTTCCTATTCAGTTGTAAACTTTTTAAAATTACATACGAAAAGCAATACAAGTGCTTTTTCTACCTGCAGTGAGAATCCTGGTGCTAACAAATGATAGACCCTCGATAGTTTGTTAAACATATCAATTGTTCAAGATATTTTTTGAGTTAATTAAAAATTTACCTGACGAAAATGGTTTTTAGATGCAAAGCTGAGAGGCATTTTCTTTATAATTTATCTCAGCTCTTGCCACAGATTAAGTATCACCCCTCCTTCATATCTCCCTTGTTATGGCAGGTAATTTTGAAGGTCTTTAAGTGACAGCCTCAGCACTCCATAGAATCCCATTTGTAATTATGAAGAACTAATATGCATGGAAATTTCCAGAAATGGGCTTAATTTCTTTGGCCCTTTTTCAATCAAGTGAAACTTCCTAAATGAGCCTTGATTCTGTCTCATCACTTTTCCACAGATAAAGATTTCAAGTTTCTATAGTTACCTTTGAAAATTGCAGGGCAATTTGCAACAACGGCAAAGCAGCCCATCTTCAATAGAACTTTGAGAGTGGTTTGGATTATTTCCCTTCCATTCTTGCGTAGACTTACAGAGTTCAATTGTATGTCTCTTCCCAGTCACTGAATCTGTGTCTAAAGAAGAGGAGAAAAAAAAAAAAACAAAAACTACAATGCCATGATGATGATGATAGTCCTGAGCAATTTATATCCCCGTCATTTTCCCCACATATTTTAGAGCTATCCATTTCCCAGCATTCCGAAGACCAGTTGTGCTGGGAACTTGGATGAAGTCAGATTTTCTCCATGCAAAGAGAACAAAGTGAAATTAAAGATATAGATCTAAATCCTTGCATCCCAACCTTAGATAATAATACTTAAGGGCATTTATAATTTTTACAAAGGATGAAATAAAATTCCCATCACAAAATTTATTTTCATTTACTAAACCTATGAATAGAACTATATTACAAACAGAATTTATAGGAAATGATTGCTATGACATGAAACAAAATTAATGGTTTTAGATTCTTTGATCAGTATTCGGGTTTAGAAAAATCTTAGCAGACCACATATATTTTTATTGCTGACCTACAGAAAGAAGTTTGCAGTGTAGAGCTTGCAGTAGTTATAAACACGTATATTTTTATTGATTCATACACACTATACCTACTGTCAAGAAGAGTTTGAGGTGATTTATAATAAAAGTACAAGAATAATAAGTCAAAAACACAACTCATTGCAAGATAAAAATTATGTAAATTGTGATCTTTAATATGACTCGGTTAAGAATGTGTTTGGTTAAAATTAAAAGAAAATATGACAAACAGTGGCTTAAACAAGAAAGAAGTTTATTTTTCTGAAATAAAAAGAAGTTCTGGAGCCCAGGGCAGCACAATAATGTCATCGGGGACCCAGGTTGCTCTCATGTTTCTGCTCCACTCTCCTTAGTATGGCTTTCAATATCATGGTTGCAAGATGCTGGCTACACCTCAGGTGTCATGACTGTGTTCCAGGTAGGATAAAGGAACAGAGGCAAAAGGCTAAAGTGGCACACCAGCAGAATTCATACCTCTTAAGTAGCTTTCCTAGAAGCCATACCTAATTACTTCTGCCTTAGATCTCATTCGCTTAAATTCGGTCACAAGGCCACAAGGGGATGTAGATTAGGTAAGTCTTTTTAGCCAAGCCCATTGACACATTGAACAAAAAAATATGTTTCGTTTTGTGAAGGTAGAAGGGAGAAATGAATATAAAGATGTAACACGATTGCTACAGTAACTAATTTTAAAAATAGGTATATCTAAAATTGCTATGTTCAAGTGTTTTTAGAAAAAAATTTAAAAATGACACAAGATAATTTTCACAGGTGTGAGATTGTATCTCATTGTGGTTTTGATTTGCATTTTCCTGATGCTTAGTGATGCTGAACATCTTTTCATGTGCTTGTTGGCTATCTGTATATTTTCTCTGGAAAAATATCTATTCAAGTGCTACACCCATTTTTTAATCAGTTTTTTTTTTCTGATATTAGGTTGTGTAAGTTATTTATATATTTTGGTTATTAACTCCTGATAGGATGTATGATTTGCAAATATCTTCTTCTACTCAGTAGATTGCCTTTTCTTGTTGTTGATGGTTTCCTTCACTGTGCAACAGCTTTTTAATTTGGTGCAGTCTCATTTGTTTATTTGTGGTTTTCTTGCCCTTGCCAGGGGAGACTGGTCCAAAAATATATCGCTAAGACCAATGTTGAAGAGTTTACTGCCTGTGCTTTCTTCAAGTATACAGTACACCTATTTAGGTGTTTTATGGTTTCAGTTCTTACATTCAAATCTTTAATGTGTTCTGAATTTATTTTTGTATATGGT
>NW_011888790.1:12583509-12589443 GCF_000151845.1 Pteropus vampyrus | reverse complement strand
TCATGCATTAGTTTAAAATAAGATTTTCCAGTATATATTCTATGAGATATTAATAGGTATTATTTAAAAAAGAGGATTTCTTAAGTCAGAGAAAGATATATACCATATGATTTCACTTATATGAGGAATCTAGGGAACAAAAAGAACAAACTAATCAAAAACAGACTCACAGATGTAGTGGACAATTTGGTGACAATTTGGTGACGGATAGGGGATGGGGGCTTGGGGAGATGGGAGAATGGGGTGAAGCGTTAAAGAAGTACATATTAGTAGTTGATAGTTGGGCACGGGGATGGGGAGCAGGGCAGAGGGGATGCAGGTAGCATTGATACGTTGGCTAGGCAGAGGGCCAGGGCAGGGAAAAAGCAATTGGGGGATTGTTTTATGAACTATATAGATGTCTAACCAATGTACTGTATACTTGAAACTAATTTAAATAAATAAATTAAAAGAGAAAACAAAAAAAAGATTTCTGAATCAAATTAGTTTGGAAACCATATATGTCACAAGAGCCAATAATATGAGGAAAATATGCTTTGTAAACCTCTGAGGGGGAAAATAGAATGAATAGTTTCTCAGCTTCTTTGGCCATAGAACTCTTTTATGGATTTATTTTTGAGACTAGTATAAAAGGGATCCCAATTTTGAGAAATTATGAGTAGAATTTTATCTTGTCATTGACCAAAAGAAATTCTTTTTATCTTAGCTATATCTAAAAATTTTAGTTAAGCCTATACTTAGGTTATTTTTAGTAAATATTGTTAGCAAGAGGAATTCCAAAAATATTTGAGCAGTAGCAAAATCATTGAAGTTCTTCTCCTGTTCTCTGTCTCTTTCTCGCTCATGCGCGCTCACATACAAATTTTTTTCCTTGAAGAACCAGCCATATTAATTTCTATCTTCTTGTTTCATATTATTTTTTAAAGAGCACATACCCTTTCGTTAACTCTTTCATCAAAGATGTCTATGTATTAACCTCCTACAGTGGTCATAAACAAAGCAATGACAGTAATAATTCACTTTCTGAATAAAAGACAGTGATTTACAGACCCATCTAGGATCACTCCATTTGTTCCCCTCCTCCACAACCCCCGATTTTCAAAGCTGTTAATATGTTTTGTGTTTTCTGCCTTGTGGAACAGGGTATCTGCAAAAGCATAGCTGAGATAGAAACACTGAATGGAAGCAGGATGGTTGAATATATAATGCCTCAGGGGTTTGGGGAGACTAGAATAAAGGGCCTGGTGCCCAAGCCTGTTAGCAACAACTAAGGCAACATTTATTGGGTGTTCCCTTTATTTCTGGCTTTTGTGGGAACCCTGGATGCAAAGGGACTAAAAATCCCTTTATTTAAAATTCTTTCAGAACAAATTGTATCTCGTTTGTTCAGTTATAAACTCAGTGCAAGACCCAGTGCCTGGCACTTTGAAGCACTCAGTAATTGCTTTTGTTGAATAAAAGAATGAATGCCAGGGAAAATGTCTCTGCTCTCAGAAAGTTCAATTTAGAGATTTTTTTCCCTAGATACGTATTTATAATGTAGTTTGGTTGAATTGAGGACTATATCAAGGACAACTTTAATACGAAGTAAGAATGCAACAAGAGCTTTTAACTACTAGTATGTCCAGATTGCATTTGAATGATTTTCACTTCTGCTTCCCTGTACATGCATCTTTTTACCTTGTTACTATTAAATTTCAAAACAGTGCTTTTTTTTTTAAACTAAAAAGAAAAAAAAATATACCCACGTTCCTACTATCTCTAAAAATTATATCGAGTGGAAGTCTGTTAATAAAAAATGGTGATAATAAACTGACTTTATGAAAAAATGAAGTGGAAATCTATTTTTTAAAAATGTGTGATCAGTAAAACGATAACTGAATGTCCTACAGAGAGAGAAGACAAAGAAATATGGGGGAGGAATTTAGAAACCAAGTAAGAAATTTAATTCTTCAGTGGCTTTGGACTCTAGACCAGAAGAGGATTTTTTTTTTAAGAAAATAGGACTAAGCCATTACTCAAAGAGAAGGTAATTGAGAAGGTGTGTTTTAGTTTCACATCTCACTTCTTGGTGGGTATGTTGTTAACTAGAAAACTCAAATCCCCTGTTGTTTGTAGTTGCTCTTGCTTCCTTCTTCATTCTCTTGCTAAATGGTCCTCTCATATGAGTATTTCTGAAAGGATCCATGATTATCTTTCACGTGACACAAATGAATCTAGGATCCCACCTGCTCTGAAGCAGATCTCTCTGTCTGGCACTCTCACCTTCATAGTTCTGCATACAAGCTGCAGGTTCTTTCAACAGCTCCTTCTTCTATGTTATGTTCAGTTAGGCGTGGACTCAGGAAGGGTTTCTTGGGCTCTTAAGTATGACAGAGTTAACTGGGATGGGTCATTTAGTTTTCACCTGCAGACTTTTTGTCTTTTTAGCTCATATATACAGTGCCAGGGTAGTAGGGTCAGTGAGTGTTCAAATGCCTGCTGCCACATTCCTTAGAATCCACTATTTGCTATAAACCACTCTATGATGCACATTATCCTATAAATTTTCTGGGCATTTACCTAGTTATATAGCCTATTTTCTTAGGCTATATTCTTAGAAGTAGAATTACAGGGTTGGACATTATAAACAGATTTTCAGCTGTTTGTCAAATGCTGTCAAATTACCCTTCCATAACAGATCCATACCCTCTTCCCCATCAGTGGTTTATAAAAGTCGTCCTTACCCTTGTTAGCAGGATATTATTTTATTTAATCTTCATTAATCTATTATGTGAAATAAGTTTTTAGTACTTAAATGCATTTATTTTATTATAAATAAAGCTAAAAGTTTTTATGTTTATTGACCATTTTTAAAAATTAATTAATTAATTTAAATTAGTTTCAAGTATACAGTACATTGGTTAGACATCTATATTGTTCATAAAACAGTCCCCCAGTTGCTCCCTCCCTTCCCTGGCCCTCTACCTATCCATCATATTAATGCCAACTGCATCCCCTCTGCCCTGCTCCCCATCCTCGTGCCCAACTATCAACTACTAATTTGTACTTCTTTAACCCTTAACCCCATTCTCCCAGCTCCCCAAGCCCCCATCCCCTATCTGTCACCAAATTGTTCACTACATCTGTGAGTCTGTTTTTGATTAGTTTGTTCTTTTTGTTCTTTAGATTCCTCATATAAGTGAAATCATGTGGTATTTATCTTTCTCTGTCTGACTTGACCATCAATATTTTTTATAAGCATTGCTTTTTAAAATAGTTGAATCATTTTTTCTTATTAATCTCAACAGCCTTATATGTTAATAATTTTAGCCATTTTCCATAGAAGCTTCATCCTCTCCCCACCCCCACACTCCCAGTTTACTTCTTATTTTAACTCAGTTCATGAAGTGTTTTGTTTTTGATTCACAGGTGTTTTAAATCCACAGTAATTAAATCAAGCAATCATTTTATTTATACTTTTACTTTCAATGTAAAGCTTGGAAATTTTCACCTGCATTTTCTTCTAGAGCATTTATATTTTCCATTTTGCCTTTAAATATTTTGATCATATAAATTCAATTTTGTTTCCACTGACTGGATTTCTCTTCATTATGGGTCACAGTTTTCTTCCTTGTATGTCTTAGTAATTTTTGCTTGTATATGAATGTGATGGATGCTACATAATCGATTGCCTGGATTTTTTTTTTTTTTCTTAATTGTAAGTTTTGTTCAGCAAGAAGTTAGTCTACTTGAAAATCAGCATGATTCCTTCCAGGTTTGTTGTTCAGCTTTGGTAAGGCAGGTCTACAGTGGTTGTAACTCTAGGGCTACATTAGCCATATTTGGAGCCCGGCATCACTAGGTGTTCCTACCAGATATCCAGGGTGTTCAACAAGATCTTTTCACCATGGCTGGCTAGAACTCAAATGTCTCCTAGGCCCGTGCAGGCTTTGATGGTTTAGTCTCAGCATCCTGGTAGCCGTTCCTTCCCTGATAGTTCTTTTTGGCCCATCATCATGGAGTCTCATTTAGCCCACACATAGTTGAGCATTTGGCTAAAGGTACAAGGGGACTCTTATGTAGATTTCTGGAGCTCTTTCTCTGTACATCTCCCTTTTTTTCTGGTACTTTGCCACATAAATTCCAGCCACTTCAGTAACTGTGTACTTTGATCTCTGTTTCCTCAGCTCAGCAAAACCACTATAATTCCTCTGCACTCTGAACGTTTCTCCAAGAAAAAAAGCTGAGATGGTAGTCTGGTTCACCTCACTTCTTCACCTTTCTCTGCAAGCTCAATCTTGTTTATTCTGTTGACCAACAGCTGAAGATAATCACTTCACATATTTTCTCTAGTTTTTTAGTTATATATTGGGGGAGGGCTAGTTTAGTAGTATTTACTCTCATGATGGTAAGAAGCATGTATTTGATATGATTATGGAGGGTCTGTTTGGCTATACAATATCCATTTCAACCCTCTTTTCCATTTTCTACCTACTAGCTACAGAGATTGAAAAAGTAAGATACCAGCTTAACCTTCATCCTCTGAAACAAGTAATGGTTCTAGACCTAGCCTAGCCAATGAGACAGAAGAGAAATTTTTCTGGGAGGTTTGTGGAAAGACAATTTAGCTTCCTAATAAAAGGAGAGAAACACGAAAGGAGAGCTGTCTCTCTCTGTGTCTCAGTGGCCTGGCCTGCATTTACCTCTTGCCTTTGGTATGTGAACACTTGATGTCTTAGGTTATAATATCTTGGATCATGAAGCAACATGACCAAGGACAAAAAGCCAAGCTACTGGGGGCAGCAAAGTGGGAAGATAAAAAGAGTCTAGGTACTTAAAAAGATCCTTAAAGTACTGAACCAATCCTGAGATGGCCTCCCTTTGGGCTTCATGTTATGTAAAACTCAACATCATTGTGTTTCAAGCCTCTGTTAGTTTTTGTTGTTTTGTTGCTTGTAGCCAGAGTATTCTTAACTGATGTAGGATTTAAATATTTTGTTTTCCAAGTGATTAGATTGTTATAAGACATTCTGTTTAAAAAAATCTATTGAAATGACTGCTTTCTCACACACTAAGTTTATATCTATCTATCTGTCTCTATCTATCTATCTATCTATCTATCTATCTATCTATCTATCTATCTATCTATCTTTCTATCTCTTTATGGACTTTCTATTCTATTCCATTGGTGTATTTGTGTGGTATGGTGACCATCTAACTTCTTAATATTTGGTAGGGCAAGAGTTTCCACTGCCCTTAACTTGTGAATTATGATATTTATTTTCAAGTTTGTAATACTTTTCTTAGGTCCAATTTTCCAGTAATTTTTAAAGTGATTTAACAGACAACTTTTCCTACTTTTTGTGTCTTTAAGGATCATGGGACTGGTAAAGATTGAAAGAAGATGGAGACGTTACCTCAAGATTTCATTGAACGAAGATGAAGGCTGTTGGCATTTTGAAAATTTCTTTAAAACACGACGGTGTTGCATGTAGACAATAGTATCAAGTGCAATACGATTTTAGAAAAATCAAGCAAAGAAAAAATGTACTTCAAAGTCACAAACAGCTGCTTTATGGGCTGAAAAATGTGCAATTTGAAAGTTGAGATCAATAGCTCTCAAAGCATTAGCAAATAGTAAAATAGAGTTGTACGGTAATAAGAAAATATAATGCCCCTGTTCTCATTCTGCATAAGTAATAAGCAATTAGTTTTCTTTCTGAGACTTGTGATGTGACAAGGAGCTGAGAAAAGCAGGCCCTTTAGTTTGCTAACTGAAGCTGTCATTTGGGAAGGATGTTTGCTTGACAGTTGATTAGGGGTTAAATGAACTGGAAATATCGGTAATTTTTGCTGCTTTTTCATTTATTGTAACAACAATTATCTGTATTTTTTCTTCTGCCAGTTCTAAACGCTAGATAATTTGAACAATTATCCATGAAAAAAACAAAC
>NW_011888790.1:12579595-12583459 GCF_000151845.1 Pteropus vampyrus | reverse complement strand
TCGCTTGAGAGAATCTGAGGCAGTACACGAGATGTCTGATATAGTGAAGCAGATTTTTTAAAAAATTAATTAATTAATTAAAATTAGTTTCAAGTATACAGTGCATTGGTTAGACATCTATATAGTTCATAAAACAATCCCCCAGTTGCTCCCTCCCTTCCCTGGCCCTCCAACTATCCATCATATTAATGCTAACTGCATCCCCTCTGCCCTGCTCCCCATCCTCGTGCCCAACTATCAACTACTAATTTGTACTTCTTTAACCCTTAACCCCATTCTCCCAGCTCCCCAAGCCCACATCTCCTATCTGTCACCAAATTGTTCACTACATTTGTGAGTCTGTTTTTGATTAGTTTGTTCTTTTTGTTCTTTAGATTCCTCATATAAGTGAAATCATGTGGTATTTATCTTTCTCTGTCTGACTTGACCATCAATATTTTTTATAAGCATTGCTTTTTAAAATAGTTGAATCATTTTTTCTTATTAATCTCAACAGCCTTATATGTTAATAATTTTAGCCATTTTCCATAGAAGCTTCATCCTCTCCCCACCCCCACACTCCCAGTTTACTTCTTATTTTAACTCAGTTCATGAAGTGTTTTGTTTTTGATTCACAGGTGTTTTAAATCCACAGTAATTAAATCAAGCAATCATTTTATTTATACTTTTACTTTCAATGTAAAGCTTGGAAATTTTCACCTGCATTTTCTTCTAGAGCATTTATATTTTCCATTTTGCCTTTAAATATTTTGATCATATAAATTCAATTTTGTTTCCACTGACTGGATTTCTCTTCATTATGGGTCACAGTTTTCTTCCTTGTATGTCTTAGTAATTTTTGCTTGTATATGAATGTGATGGATGCTACATAATCGATTGCCTGGATTTTTTTTTTTTTTCTTAATTGTAAGTTTTGTTCAGCAAGAAGTTAGTCTACTTGAAAATCAGCATGATTCCTTCCAGGTTTGTTGTTCAGCTTTGGTAAGGCAGGTCTACAGTGGTTGTAACTCTAGGGCTACATTAGCCATATTTGGAGCCCGGCATCACTAGGTGTTCCTACCAGATATCCAGGGTGTTCAACAAGATCTTTTCACCATGGCTGGCTAGAACTCAAATGTCTCCTAGGCCTGTGCAGGCTTTGATGGTTTAGTCTCAGCACCCTGGTAGCCGTTCCTTCCCTGATAGTTCTTTTTGGCCCATCATCATGGAGTCTCATTTAGCCCACACATAGTTGAGCATTTGGCTAAAGGTAGAAGGGGACTCTTATGTAGATTTCTGGAGCTCTTTCTCTGTACATCTCCCTTTTTTTCTGGTACTTTGCCACATAAATTCCAGCCACTTCAGTAATTCTGTACTTTGATCTCTGTTTCCTCAGCTCAGCAAAACCACTATAATTCCTCTGCACTCTGAACGTTTCTCCAAGAAAAAAAGCTGAGATGGTAGTCTGGTTCACCTCACTTCTTCACCTTTCTCTGCAAGCTCAATCTTGTTTATTCTGTTGACCAACAGCTGAAGATAATCACTTCACATATTTTCTCTAGTTTTTTAGTTATATATTGGGGGAGGGCTAGTTTAGTAGTATTTACTCTCATGATGGTAAGAAGCATGTATTTGATATGATTATGGAGGGTCTGTTTGGCTATACAATATCCATTTCAACCCTCTTTTCCATTTTCTACCTACTAGCTACAGAGATTGAAAAAGTAAGATACCAGCTTAACCTTCATCCTCTGAAACAAGTAATGGTTCTAGACCTAGCCTAGCCAATGAGACAGAAGAGAAATTTTTCTGGGAGGTTTGTGGAAAGACAATTTAGCTTCCTAATAAAAGGAGAGAAACACGAAAGGAGAGCTGTCTCTCTCTGTGTCTCAGTGGCCTGGCCTGCATTTACCTCTTGCCTTTGGTATGTGAACACTTGATGTCTTAGGTTATAATATCTTGGATCATGAAGCAACATGACCAAGGACAAAAAGCCAAGCTACTGGGGGCAGCAAAGTGGGAAGATAAAAAGAGTCTAGGTACTTAAAAAGATCCTTAAAGTACTGAACCAATCCTGAGATGGCCTCCCTTTGGGCTTCATGTTATGTAAAACTCAACATCATTGTGTTTCAAGCCTCTGTTAGTTTTTGTTGTTTTGTTGCTTGTAGCCAGAGTATTCTTAACTGATGTAGGATTTAAATATTTTGTTTTCCAAGTGATTAGATTGTTATAAGACATTCTGTTTAAAAAAATCTATTGAAATGACTGCTTTCTCACACACTAAGTTTATATCTATCTATCTGTCTCTATCTATCTATCTATCTATCTATCTATCTATCTATCTATCTATCTATCTATCTTTCTATCTCTTTATGGACTTTCTATTCTATTCCATTGGTGTATTTGTGTGGTATGGTGACCATCTAACTTCTTAATATTTGGTAGGGCAAGAGTTTCCACTGCCCTTAACTTGTGAATTATGATATTTATTTTCAAGTTTGTAATACTTTTCTTAGGTCCAATTTTCCAGTAATTTTTAAAGTGATTTAACAGACAACTTTTCCTACTTTTTGTGTCTTTAAGGATCATGGGACTGGTAAAGATTGAAAGAAGATGGAGACGTTACCTCAAGATTTCATTGAACGAAGATGAAGGCTGTTGGCATTTTGAAAATTTCTTTAAAACACGACGGTGTTGCATGTAGACAATAGTATCAAGTGCAATACGATTTTAGAAAAATCAAGCAAAGAAAAAATGTACTTCAAAGTCACAAACAGCTGCTTTATGGGCTGAAAAATGTGCAATTTGAAAGTTGAGATCAATAGCTCTCAAAGCATTAGCAAATAGTAAAATAGAGTTGTACGGTAATAAGAAAATATAATGCCCCTGTTCTCATTCTGCATAAGTAATAAGCAATTAGTTTTCTTTCTGAGACTTGTGATGTGACAAGGAGCTGAGAAAAGCAGGCCCTTTAGTTTGCTAACTGAAGCTGTCATTTGGGAAGGATGTTTGCTTGACAGTTGATTAGGGGTTAAATGAACTGGAAATATCGGTAATTTTTGCTGCTTTTTCATTTATTGTAACAACAATTATCTGTATTTTTTCTTCTGCCAGTTCTAAACGCTAGATAATTTGAACAATTATCCATGAAAAAAACAAACAAAAAAAACCCCCAGAAAACAACTGATTTTGAATAGCAAAAGGGCAAGGAGGATTTGAAACCACTTGCTCTTTGAAAGATAAGATTCTCATCTGAGAATTGGCTAACATGGTTGATAAGTCTTGAAAGATGCCTTTAATGATCTCTTAGAACTAAATAATACAGTTCTGAAAAAATAATATCAAATACACAGTTATTTAGCTTATTCTTAATTATTCAGCCTAACATTACTAATCCTTTCTGAGTCAATTAGTATATACAGTTATTGATCAATACTTATTGAATGGCTAATATGTGTCAGGCACTGTTCTAGATGTCAAGGATATAGTAATAAACAAAGCAGATGAAAAACTCAGTCCTTATGGATACATTTTTATTGAGGAGAACTAGCTAATAAACAGATAAGCAAGAACACATTTAGTATATCGGATAGTAAAATTTTATTAAGAAAAATAATGCAGGGTAGGGGCATAAAGGGTGATGGCATGGGGATGCTTGCCATCCCCAAAATTGATATTTAATTAAGGACCTAAAGAAAATGAAGGCATGAGATATGGGGTCTCTGGAGAATGACTGCTGAAGTAGAGGGAACAGCAGGTATAGCAGGGCCAAAGGCCCCCAGATGGGAGTTTGTTTGGCATGTCTGAGGAATAGCAAGGTGGCAAGTAGGAATGATGGAGTAGGCCAAGGAGAGAGATTACATGATTAGCCCAAACTGTAGTAGA
>NW_011888790.1:12561104-12576365 GCF_000151845.1 Pteropus vampyrus | reverse complement strand
AATGGATTAAAGACTTAAATATAAGACCTGAAACCATAAAACTTGTAGAAGAAAACATAGGCAGTAAACTCTCTGATATTACTAACAATAATTTCTTTTTGGATATATCTCCTCAGGCAAGGGAAACAAAAGAAAAAATAAATGGACTATGTCAAACTAAAAAGTTTTTGTACAGCAAAGGAAACCAACAAAACAAAAAGACAACCGACCGATCGGGAGAAGATATTCGCTAATGATACATCTGATAAGGGGTTAATATCTAAAATATATAAAGAATTCATACAACTCAACAACAAAAAAACAGACCATCCAATTAAAAAAGGGGCAGAAGACCGGAACAGATACTTCTCCAAAGAGGAACTACAGATAGCTAACAGACATATGAAAAGATGCTCAAGGTGTCTAATTATCAGAGAAATGCAAATTAGAACAACAATGAGATATCACCTCACACCTGTCAGAATGGCTATCATCAATAAACCAAAAAGAAAGTGTTGGAGAGTATGCAGAGAAAAGGGAACCCTCATACATTGTTGGTGGGATTGCAAATTGGTATAGCCGCTATGGAAAACAATATGGAGCTTTCTCAAAAAATTAAAAATGTATATACCTTTGACCTAGCAATTGCACTTTTGGGTATTTATCCAAAGAAAACCAAAACAATCATTTATAAAGATCTATGCATCCTAATATTCATGGCAGCACAATTTACAATAGCCAAGATATGGAAGCAACCTAAATGCCCATCGACAGACAATTGGATAAAGAAATTATGGTTCATATATACAATGGAATATTACTCAGCCATTAAAAGAAATGAAATCCTACCATTAGCAATGACATGGATGGACCTAGAGGTTATTATGCTTATTGAAATATGTCAGACAAAGAAAGATAAATACCATATGATTTCACTTATATGTGGAATCTAAGAAACAAAAACAGACTCACAAATATAGTGGACAATTTGGTGACAAACAGAGGGGAGGGGTGGTTGGGGGGTCGGGAGAATGGGGTGGAGGGTTAAAGAAGTACAAATTAGTAGTTGATAGATGGTCACGGGGATGGGGAACACAGCATAGGGAATGCAGTTAGCATTAATATGTTGGCTAGGTGGAGGGCTAGGGGAGAGAGAGAGCAATTGGGGGGATTGTTTTAATAACTATATAGATGTCTAACCAATGTACTATATACTTGAAATTAATTAAAATGAATAAATTTTAAAAAAGTAAAAATGAATAAATTTTAAAAAAGTAAAAATGGAAAGTGGAAATAATATTTATTTAGCACAATTTAATTAGAATAAAGATGTCCAAGAATCATAAAATGTGAATGTGTCTTACATGGCAAAGGGACTATGAGAATGTGACAGATGTAAGGACCTTGAGATGAGATTATGCTGAATCATCAGCTGGGCCCAATCTAATCACATCAGTTCATGAAAATGGAGAACATTTCCATTGTTCGTAGCCGTGGTCAGAGAGATGTTAGGAAGGGTAAGATAGAAGATACTGCTGGCTCTGAAAGTGGAGCAAGGTGGCCAGTAGCCAAGGAATTTGGGCATCTTCTAGAAGCTGGAAAAGGTCAGGATATGGGCTTTCACCTAGAGCCTCCAGAAGGAACACAGCCCTGCCCAAACCTTGATTTTAGCCCATTGAGACCCACATCGGACTTTTATACTGAAACGTAAGGTTATAAATTTTGTGTTGTTTTAAGCTACTGAGTTTGTCATAATTTATATGGCAGCTATAGGAAAGGAATATACTCAATGTACTCAAAATGATCATTTCCAGGTGAAATCAATGAAAAAATTAATGATAGTTCACATTTGCTTTATTATAGTCTTTGAAACTTAGTGTGTATTTTACATGTACAGGACATCTCAACTTGGACTAGCCTCATTTCAAATACTCAGTAGCCTGATGTGACTAGTGGCTATCATTTTGGTCATTGCCCTTCTAACCAGTGCAGTAAGGCAAAAGCAGTTTAGTACAAGGAAGACATGTATGTTGGTTAATTTTATGTGTCAACTCGGCTGGATCACAGTGCTCAGATATTTGGTTAAATATGATTCCAGAATTTTCTGTTTTTTGGATGATTACCATTTAAATTAGTGGACTTTGAGTAAAACAGATTGCCTTCCACAATGCAGGCGAGGCTCATCCAATCAGGTGAAGGTCTTAATAGAACAAAAACTGACTTCCCCTGAGCAAGAAGGAATTCTGCCAGCAGACTGCCTTAGGAGTAAAAACGCAACTCTTCCCTGAATCTTCACAATTATGTGAACCAATTCCTTGAAATAAACCTCTACATATCCTGTTGGTTCTGTTTCTCTGAAGAAGCATGTATTTGAGACAAAGGAAAGACATATACCATGCCTAAACTTCCTTGCCCTGCCCCGGCCCCGGCCCCCGCCCACCATGTCCAGAGTCCAGAGTTTTGTAGGCTAGTGATCGCTCTGGGAGAGAAAGATGTGAACCAGGAGTGGGTGAATGGGCAGGAGGAGAGGTGCTGTGCTGTCCAGGAAGATGAGAGGAGGGGAGTGTGAGACGAAGAGTCTGTGTTGGGACAGGCTTTGGAAGAGAGAGCATATTCTGTTTCAGAGAGAGAGCCAGAGAGGTCTGATCTGCAGTCATGGGAAAGTCGGTTTCCATGAGTTGAAGCATTCTGAGTTCCACTAAGGGCCAGGGGAGTGGGCCCTATGTTAGTCTGCCAGAGCTACCACAACAAAGCACCACAGACTGGGTGGTTTCAATAACAAAATTTCTCTTCTCATAGTTCAGGGGGCTGGAAGTCCAAGATCAAAGTGCCAACAGGGTTGGTTTTCTTTGAGGCCTCTCTCTTTGGTTTGCACATGGCCACCCTCATGTTGCCTCTTCACATCTTTCCTGTGTGTGCATGTCTCTCTGTGTGTCCTAATCTCCTTTCCTTATAAGGACACCAATCAGATTGGATTAGGGCCTAGCCTAATGAGCTCATTCTAACTTAATTACCTCTTCAAAGGCTTTATCTCCAAATACAGTCACATTCTGAGGTACTCGGGAATTAGGGCTTCATCATATGAATTTGGGGAGAAGCATAATGTGATTCCACTTCAGTCTGCCTCACAGACTCCCAACTGAAGAATTAGCACTTAGTTCAGAGTAAGTAGTAAATAAATGTCAAGACGGTACATGTCTTCCTAAAGAACTCTGGATGAAGCAGAAAATATGCAGGGTAGAAACACAGGTCTGGGTGAGTCTGAAGTCACAATGGGTTCTGGGGGTAGAGAGGACAAAGAGACTGGATGACTCTTCCCTGGCTATCGGACAGAAGCTGTGATCATCCTGGCTAGAGGCGAAGCAAAAGTTGATGAGTCACTCAGACTATAAATTACTGTCCCAAGCCTGCTTAATTTGAGTCACCTGGGTCTGAGTCCGGGCTGTGAGAAGCCCAGCAGCACATATTTTAGGCAAATGTGAGAAAACGAGGCAACTGTGACACTGACAGGAAATTAGTCAGGGATCTATCTTCCAAGTCCTTTTTATAATTTATAAATCATCTGACTATCTCACATTTGCTGGAGGAAGCATTGCTTTAATATTCTGAAATGTGTTTATTTTTCCCTGAATTAAAAAAAAAAAATTCCTCAGTATGTTCAAGGAAGGGGTGAGTCTTTCAGGCATTGTTAATCTAAAGAGCATTGTTTGGGTAAGGGTCAGAGGCATTTAGGGATAGAACGAACATGTGTGATCTAGGACACAGCAATAATGAAGTAAGCCTGAGAATTTAGGTTGTGTTTCACAGAGAGAATGACAATGCAGCATATTTGGAAATAAATGTCACATTTCTTTCCTTCCCCAAATTGCCTGGGTCTCTCTCCACACCATTCCTTCCCTTCCCACTTCAATCACCAACCTATCGGATTTTGTCAGGAAATTTCAGGTGGAGGGGACTGCCGTAATAAAGGCATGGAGATGTGAGCACATGTGGATTGGGCCAGAAAATTGGTAGCTGGAATATGGAGCAGGGCTTGAAGGAGAGCAAGAGGGGTGGTTAATGTCTGGGGACAACCTTGAATGTGACACTAAAGAATTTAAACATTAATCTGTAAGGAAGAGGAAATATAGATTTTTGATAAGCAGAGTGAGGTGACTTGAATCTAGTCCACAAACTATAGCTGCCCTTATTTGTACAGCCCATTAGGTAGAAAAGGTTTTTGTTTTTAGTGTATGTACCACTGAAGAGAGCACAAAAGTTTTTACATTTTCAAAGGGTTGGAAAGAAAAGAAGGATGGATGGCTGTCAGATAGTAGGAAGAAAAGATGCTGATAGAGAACATATTGTCCCAAATATTTTACTTTACAGATAAAGTTTGCCTACTCTGGGCCAGATTTAGAAGGCAATAACTACCATTTATTGAATGCTTATTTATACTAGTTTTAATATCCATTATCTTTAATACACAAAACGAAGGGACTTGTCCAGGGCTATGCAGCTACATGAATGAATCAGGATTTGAACTCAGAGCTGTGGGCTCTCAAGCTAGAGCTTGTTACACTGTGCACTGAGAGCAGGAACAGGTGAGGCTGGTTAATTGGGAGCAGTCATTGTGAGGCTTCTGTGGCATCGAGGGTGAGATATGATGAATGAGGGACTTGATAGTGAAAATAGAAAGCAGGGAGGGACCTGAGAAACTCCTCAGGGCTCTATGGAACTAGACATGAAGGAGAGGGAGAGCAAATTGTCACAACTGGACACTCCTCTTCCTGAGACTCCTCTGTTGCTCTCTCTTCTCAGGCTCTCTGCCAATGCTTTATTCACGTCATTGATTTTTCAACCAACTAGCCTGGAGTAGCAGAGAGGACAGTGGCCCCAGAATGAACTCTGAACCTGTCATTACTGAGGCACATGACCCTCTACAGTTGTCAGACATTAAAAGCATGATGCCCACGCTTGGGGAGGCTGTGGGAAAACTGGAACACATAACACCAGTAAATTGGAAAATTCTGGAAACTTATCTTAAGAAAATAAATAGATAAAATGTAATAATAGGTAATAATAGATTAATAGAGTAATAAATAAAAATCACCACTAAAATATCCAGTGCAATGTTATTTATGTAAGAAATAAATTAGTAATAACTTCAATATCTGATAATAGAAATAGTCGAATAAGTTTTCATTTATGTACCCAAAGAAAATTCAGGTACATAAAAATAAAAATTATAAAGACCTTGTGGCAACAAGAAAAATGTCTTCCTTTTCACATTAAGTGAAAGAAATTGATACTAAATTCTGGGCATACTATGATTAAAACTATTTAAAAGTGATTGTCAGCCCATATGGCTGACATAAAGGGTATATAGAGTGATTTTTTCCTTTCTATTTCCTTTTCTTCCTGTTAAGTTTCTATAACAATATTTTTTAATGAATTTAGGAATTTAAAATTGTGTTAATATCTCAATGCTTTTTTGATAAAGGCTGTTTAAAATAAATAGATAATTGATTTTCCTGACAATAAATAGGAAGGTGAATGGATGTGTTCAGATAATTGAAAGAAGGTGAATAGTTTTAAATTTTCCTCTGCAATAGTGTTTTTGGTCAAGGAAAAGAATGACCAGGCTACTGCTGTGGCCTGAGTTTGTGCCTTCAGTGCTGCTCCTCTTAGGGCAGAGGCATGCTGGGGCCAAATAGACACCTGTTGTTTTTCTCTGACCAGTATCCACTTTTCTTGGTAATAGTATTTTGATTTTCCTTTGAGGAACTATCCTTACCCCATTTTTGTGGGTCTAGGACTGGGGACATGGAAGCATGCTAAACTGGAAGAAGTTTGGATTTGCTAGGGGCCATCTTTGCTGTCACTGGGGACGAAGTGGGTAGGGAGACACTGGGGACGAAGTGGGTAGGGAGAAGGAGGGGGAGAGAGAGACAGTGACAGAGATAGAGACAGATACAGAGAGACAGAGAGAATGAATGGGAATGGTGACATTGTTTGAGGCCCTTGATCCAGCTGTTCCTGAATGTAGTCATATGTTGAACTTCCCGCTTAGATGAGGCAATAGTTCTGTCTGTCTCTGTATCTTTGTCTTTCTCTTCCTCCCACTGCTCTTCTTTTTCCTTTCCCCTTCCCTTTCTTTTTTTACTTAATCCAGCTTGAATTAGGTTCTTTCCATAGGAGACTCAAACAATCCTGCCTAAAAGGATGTCAACACTTTGCGGCACTCCCAGGCCAGAGGAGATAGGGAAGTGAGAGAGGAAAAGCAGACATCTAAGAAAGAGTGGATCCAGACTTGGTCAGTACGAAATTCATTGTGCATAGGGGGAAAGGCAGGATGGTACCGTCAAAGAAGGATGAGTGTGCAAACTTTGAGGATATGTATTGGTGGGGGAGAGTGAAGTAATTTATAGGGCTGAAATGCAGATTTTAAAATGCAGGTAACTTTTTGCCAGCCTCAGAACTTAGATCACACAAATCATCAGCAGGTTTGCATGGTGTTTTCATTACTGCTCCTTTTTGATGATTCCTCCTGCATAATTATTATTCTGAAGGCTTTGGAAAATTTCTTTGTACATTTAGAATCAGGCTATTTCTCATTTTAATTTTCCTGCTTTTTTACCTTCTTATTCCAAGGTCACTGACTGTTTTATGGTCAAGATTTGTGTACAGTTTAAATCAGTTGCTGAACATCAAAGAGTCTGGTGCATATGTGATAAAGACGTGTCTCAGGGAGAGAGTAACTGCAATCATGGTTGGAATTTTCAAATCTGTAATATTAAACTCTCTGCACGAGTAGAATACGAATGTGATTTCTGTACATCTGTTTCATCAGGTGTGCGATGCCTTGTGTGGCTCTGAATTCTCCGAAGAAGAAACAAGATCATTTAGAAAGTCTATGCAGCTCTAAAAAGTTTCTAATGTGTGCTTGCTTCGGCAGACGTATACTAACATTGGAACAATACAGAAAAGTTTCCTGTTATGCGCTGAATGTTTGTGTCCCCCCAATTTTTTTTGTTGAAATTCTAACACTCAATGCGATTGTATTAGGAGGTGGGGCCTTTGGGAGGTGATTAGGTTATAAGGGTGCTTCCGTCATGAATGGGATTAGTGCCCTGATAAAGGAGACACCAGAGGAGCTCCTGACGACACAGCAGGAGGATGGCCCCCCACCAGATGCTGTATCTGCTGGTGGCTTGATCCTGGAGTTCCCAGCCTCCCGAGCTGTGAAAAATAAATATGTGTTGTTTAAACCAAACTGTCTATGGTGTTTTTGTTACAGCAGCCTAAACAGACTAAGACACCTAGAGACTGGTCATTTGCCTGCTTGTTCTCCGCCCTCATTCCCACCTATCAGTGCTCTGCTGTGGACTGGGGTGGGCTGTAAGACCCAGCAGGCTGTTTCCTAGACTCCTTTACCAGCTGACTGATTAGGATCTTCCAACATGAGGCACTGGCTGAGGTGGAAGGTAGGAGAGGAAAAGGAACCCTCATCCCGTTTCCGTTTCTGCCAGCTTTCCTCTAGCCATAGTGAGCTGCTACTGGATCTTCTGGCAGTTCCCACAGCTTCAAGGTGGAGCCTCTCTGTCGGTGCCCCCACCAGCACCTGAGACCCTTTGTGGTCCCAGAAAAATGGAGCTCCCACAGGTTCTAGTCCCTCGAAAGTTTTAAGCTACATTATCTTCTCCATTTTGGTTTTCCAGACTTAGGAGGGGCGTCATGGGCTGAATTGTGCTCCTTGCCCACCCACCCCATTCGTATGTTGAACTCCTAACCCCCAATACCTCAGAATGTCACTGTATTTGAAGACAGGGTCCTTAAAGAGGTAATTAAGTTAAAAAGAGGTCATTAGGATGGACCCTAATTCAACACAACTCGTGTCCTTGTAAGAAGAGGTTAGGATATAGGCACACATAGAGGAAACACCAGCTACAAGCCAATGAGAGAGGCCTCAGAAGAAATCAACCCTGCCAACGCCTTGATCTCGGACTTCTGACCTCCAGAACGGTGAGAAAATAAAGTTTTGATTTTAAGCCACCCAGTCTGTGGTATTTTGTTAGGGCAGCTCTATAATACAATTACAGGTGGGATCTATTAATCTCTGGGTTAACCCACTGTCTCTGCTCTCTCAGCCCTCTCTATGTGGCCAGTTTCCTATAAAAATTTCCTCTTTGAAACACCTGGAAGTGGTTTTGTTTTTCTGACTAAAACACCTAATAAATATCCCAAGTGTATATGTTCTTTTCGGAAAACACATTGATGAAAGGACTGGATGGGCTTTTTATAAATCATTAAGAAATATTCTAGTTTTGTACCTAATGTCAAGACTGTTTAAGAAAAAATACTCACCATTGAAAACCAAACAAATGTATTTATAATGCTGTTTTTTTTTTTTTTTCCCTCTGCACCTAACCCTACTGGCATTAAATGTCCTTTTCTCAGCTTACATTTAGAACTCTGCCAGTTGTTTCCTCAGAGTGCACAGTAATGAAGTGGTCTTTCCCCTGACTGTCTAAGTAGTTTTGGTTTGGT
This sequence comes from Pteropus vampyrus, assembly GCF_000151845.1. NCBI lineage: Eukaryota > Metazoa > Chordata > Mammalia > Chiroptera > Pteropodidae > Pteropus > Pteropus vampyrus. Next base: position 12,567,857 of record NW_011888790.1, on the reverse strand, counting down.
CCCTACCTTATTTGGCAGTGCCTAATAAAAGCTGGTTGAAGGGAGTATGCTGTAGCCAGCTATCAAACACCTTGTCATGGGTAAACTTTAAGTCTTGCTAAATGAGTGAAATTTTGCCCCAGTCTTGCCTACTCACTGACTGGGATAACTCCTGTGGGTTCTTTAGGACTTCCCTCTGGCGTTGTCTTCTCTAGAAAACTATTCTTGATATCTCCCCCAACCCCTGCCCCATCAAAGAATGTCATAGGCTGGCTTGCCCAGGATGCAGATTCTGAGATGAAGGGATTTTACTGGGGAGTCCTCTTTGGAACAACACCTGTAAAGGAGCAAGGAAAACTGTTAGGGGAGAGGGAGAAGACGAACTGCAATGCAGTTGCAAAAGCATTCTCAACTAACCCTGGGGATGTGAAACTGAGATAGCGCTTTAGAGAGATCCAGCCAGGGACATGGGATGTGGGCGCCCGGGTGGGATGCATGACCTCTTAGGTAAGGCAGCTTCCTCAGTAGAGGGCAGAGAGACGCGGCTTTTAGTTGTCAGCAGGCAAGGCTTCTGGCAGTTGCAGGCTGCCAGTGGGATCAGGGCGCCACACCATGGTGTCCACTATAATTGGTCTAGCAAAAGTTCTTAGGGATTCAAGGCGCACATTGCAGTGTATTGTGATGGTGCATTTACATGTCTGTCTGAGACTATGGGCTCCTTGGGGCCAGGTGTACCTTATTATATCATGTATTGTATCTCCAGCATCCAGTAAAAACATACATGGTACACAATAGGCACGTGATAAATGTTGAATTTTTTGGAGGAAAGATGTTTACTTGTTTCACCTTGTAATCGCAGTAGGCAGGGAGTTTAATGTGTCACACTGTCCTCCAAAAATGAGGTTTAGAAAATCTTGTTTTCGGTCCCACTCTGGAGAAGCTTTATGACTTAGGCTCGAGAGTGAAAACCGTAGAGGACACAGTTTGGGCAAAGCAGGGAGCCTGAACGTATGCCAGATGAACTGATCATAAATAGGAACAGAGAAACATATGTTGAGAATGACTCTGCCCAGGAGCAGTGGGCAGTAATGGCCAAAAGCCTCTAGGCATTGTTTTCCCTTCAGCCCTTCTGTATTCACAGACATGACTCAGAGGCTGGCATTCAGTGCAAGCTTTTGTAGAGCTGCCTCTGCTTCCAGCAGGCCCCAAAGTCAATAGGCCACAGACTTACCGCCAGAGTTAGGTAAGAAAAAGAATTGAAAGGCGGCAACATCAACAGGAAATAAAACATTTTTATTGAATATCCATGTAATATGTTAAGTCATTTTAACAACAATCAGAAAACTACTATGGAATTCACTACACGAAGTGAAACAAAATTTAAACCACCTCATCAAAAATGAAGGTAAAATACAGCTAAAGGAGTTGGCTCGGGCCGCGAGCCATATGGCAGAAGAAAACACCCCAACATTTCTACAAGGTACAGAGAAAACCCACACATAGAAACACTCAAGCAGGCAGTAAATATACACAAAGGCAACTAGGATCTTTCTAGAGCATCAGATTCTAATACTTTACACAGCTTTGTCAGAAAGGTACATGTGGCTTATCTGAGGATGAATCTTGGTCTTAGAGCAGGTTCGGTCACTGAAAGATGGCATAGTACCAACTAATTCTATGGTGACAATATCCCATGTCTGGCAGTGTTGCAAGAGAATGCATTAGTAGTACTTTAATGCAAGAAATAATGTGTATTCAGCAGCTCGAACCTGCTTGTTTTAAAGTGTTGTTTTAGTGTGAACAACTTAAAGCTGAATACAGTGAAATTTAATGTCAGTTTCTGGTATTTAATGAATTTTAAAAGTCAATCAACTCCCTCTCTTTGGTAGTGTTTGGTCCACTATATTAGAAAGATTCTCTTTTGACAATTCTGTTCAAACCAATATTTAATCTCACGTCAGGACTTGGTGCATTTTCTGTTATCTATGTTTTTTAAAAAGTATGGACCATCCACAGAGGAGGGAGATATTATTTTTCATTCGTCCTTTGTGTCTGTCCCAGTTCTAGAGTTTGCTGTGACTGGGCTGAAATGTCAAAGGGCTTGCCTCTTCTTTGATGAGGAAAGAATAATGACAGGAATTCTAGTTTTATTAGGAAACAGCTAACCTCATGTTCGAAGCCTCCCATCAGCCCTTTTTGAATTCTCTTGAGTTTTTTAAAAAATGTGGCATGATACCATAAAGTCTGAACATGAGGCTAGTGCTTAGTTTTCCTCCATTTGGTTTGGTGTTTGTGAAGATCAGCTTTCACTTCAGAGCATCACTACTCCCTGTGGCCTCGGAGTTAGATGGGCCACAGAAGTGAGTGGGAGAAAAGACTTACCGTAGTGTGAGATGCTAGGCTGCTCTTTTACAGACTGGTCTACCACAGTGGGGAAAAATATGGAATATTGCACAGTGCTTGACAAAATGCTGTGTGTTCCACCCCATTCTGTGAATCTTCCTTGTCCTATGCATAGCTTTTCAGTTCTGAATTGGTCCTTTGTAATGAGAACTGTTTGTGCTACACACACCTTGGGCAGTGCAGTAGAAGGGAATGGCAGTATTGTTTACAATATCACTACGGGGTAAATTGAGTGCTATCCACTGAGGAAACTACGTGTCTAAGCACACACGGCAGTCACAGTGTTACACAGAGCAGTCCTTGAAGACTCTTATGGAATGACTAGTAGCTTCATAATAGTGCCATTTACTACATAATAACATTGAAAACATTTAAAAACTCCTCCTAAATCAAGCATCTAGAATACATAAGAGGTTGCTTCAGTTTTCTAGAACTTGTTCTTGGTTTTGTTTCACCGTTTTTTAAAGGACAAATTAAAACTTATTTAAGTAAAAAGAGCATATAAAAAGATCACTAGTTGTCTGTTTTGGCTTAATTGAAGTGCATTCAGAACTATGGCTAATTGTTTATTTCTTCATCTTTTGATGGGATTACAATACTGTCTGTTTACCACAAAGTAATTTTGTGTAATAAGCACAGATTGCTGTGTTAAAAATATTCTGCATTCCTTCTAATCTGGTTTTGTATAATAAAATATTTTGTTACAAAGTCTAGTGTGCAAACCTTTCAGAATATTAGAGATGTGAAGTCTGGAATAGAATTCACAGGATGCACATTTTGTATAAAGGTGATAACGGAGAGCTACTTTTTTTCTTTTTTAAATAGTCAGGCAATATTTCAGAAATGCTGACTTCTCCCCTCAGCTTCTTCCCACCCACCCCCATCCCTAAACAAATGCACACACACATGCACGCACACACATGTGCATAAACACACACACATTGAACACCATCATATTGTTAATCTATATGCAGTAATATGAAGTCATTAGCTCCTGTACAGTTGTTTCTTCAAATGTGAGAGTGAAGCCCTGGTTTTAGCTTTGTAGATATGTACAGACAGATGCGATTCTGTTTTGTGGCTATGCTTCCTGAAGATCGGCCTGGATGCTGCTCAGATCATACTAATTTGCCTGTGAAGAAATTCTATAAAATTGGATTCACCCACCAAATATGTGGTGTAAGTGTATCTTGGTACGCAAATGATTCAATAGAAAGCTCAAGTTTAAGTTGTCCTTTAAGATGTCAGTTTCACTGTGCTAGTGCCTTACGAGTTGATATTTTTGCTGGAATGCAGACGATACTATATTTACCATATAATATATTATCAGCTCTCCTATATCTCAGTCAATTTACATAGTTTAAAATAGAACATCTTATTAAAAACATCTAGATATACACAGATTAGGAAACGCTTACAACATACAAATACACAAACTAGAAATAAATCTTTAGCATACTGGTATATACAACAGTGTGATACAATAAATTATTTCAGTCATGCTCTATCTACACATCATATTGCTTAAAAGAAGAGTAGATTTGGAGGGCAGTGGTATGATGAAGGACTCAGGGGCTCTCTATGTTTAAATCTGTGCAAATTAAAACAGGATTTGAAGTACCACTGAATTGTGTTAGGAATGCATGGCTGGAAAAATGAAAGGACCCATATTACTGAGGTATTTACAGATACTGGCTAAAGAGCACTATGTGGGCAAATGCAGAAAGGCTTCTTTCCTTTACTTCTTGACTGCCAGCATGGCGTCAACTTCCTCCTCTACCTGTAGGGTGTGCCACTGGGCAATGGGTCGCCTGGGGTTGGCCAGCATGTCTGACCAATGTCGCAGCTCCGCCCCGGTGCTATTGTAGCCCACAAAGACTTTGCCGATGGCATCGTTCTTGCCAATCTTGTCATAGTCCAAAACAGTTACCACCACTTGCACTTTCTGAAAGAGGACACAAAATAAATATCAATCGCCCAGCTCTAGAGATATGTCCCTAATGCAAAACTTCCCTGAGATCCAAGGAATTGAAAATAAGAAGAATCAATCTCCAAACAACAGGACAAGGCTAAAAATGACCTGAATATGTAAATCCGAGTCATCCCTATTTTGCCATTAGTACATTATCATCATCACTGTTGTCATTGTCGTCATCTCCGGTATCTTCAAAATCCTCAAAAAATGTTAATTTTTATTATGTATTTGGCACTATTCTCAGTCTTGAAATGAACTACTCAGTTACTTCTCACAGTAGATGGTATTAACATTGCCATTATATAGATCAGATGCTGAAGCTCAGAGAAATTAAGTAACTTGCTGGAGATCATACAAGGAATGAGTTGTTTGGTTTTCAGAGTCCATGCTGTAAACGACCATGCTCTAAATGACCATGCTCTGTTGCCTATGTCAACTTGTATCCACCTCTAAATCCATTCGTTTCAGTTGTCTCATCAGTGAAATTTCTAGCCTTGGTACTCAGACCTTTCTTTTTTGGTTATAATTCCCAAAGCAACCATGTACTGCAATTCCATTTTGGGGGAGGGGAGGAAGAGCCAGCATTTTACATAAGACCGATACAGAATTTTGTTGTGAGTATAAAATGTGACAGTAGAGTGAATGTCTTTAAAAAATAGTAACCGAGTAAATCTAATTTTTCTCTTTCATACATTCAATACACATTTGCTGAGTAACTACTACTATGTATCTGGCACTGATATCAAATGGAAATAACCTTTTAGGCCATATATGATTTATTTCAGTGATTCCATTAGGTTTTGACGTTTTATTTAGTAACTTCTTCTTTGAACTGAACTGAGAAAAGCAAACCCATAACATTATGAAGATATGAAAAAAAACCCTTTTTAAAAGCACATTTCAGTTCTGCTTCCTAAGGAATAAATATGCTTAGTTGAAATATGCAGTGGCTCCAATTTAGAAACTAAGGGCAAAGATAAAGGAAAAGTTTAGAGTAAAGTAGAATGAATACTATTTGGTGGCCACTGTTAAAAAGAGCAGAAAATGTAATGATGGAAGCTAGAGACAGATGGAGCTCCAGCTGAGTTATGGCCCTTTAGTGTAGTTTTTACTCCGAGGACTGCATTCGTGCACCAACATGTGAGAGAAGGTGCCCAGATACAGCTTCAGATCAGAGGAAATGATCACTTTTCAGTGTGGAATTTAGAACGTAAAATGCCATACACTAGCAGTGAAAGGAAACAAACTTCTAACTTCCTTTGTGCAGCCTTAGATCGATTCCATTGTCAAGGGAATTACCTGTCCACTGGATGGTGTTTGGAACTGAGAACAGAATCAGCGTGGTTCCGAGGACTTTTCCCATGGGAGTTCATCAGGACAGGGTCATGTTGCAGGGAGAGAGGCGGGGCATTGGGGGCAGTGTGCTCCAAGATAACAAGAATTATTGGAGGTTGAAATGAAGAGCTGGAGTGGGTTTTGATTATTCTCCTAGGAGTGTATTGATTAGTAGCAGTCAAATATCCTTACGAGGGCCTTGGATTAATTTTTCTAGCTGCATATGTAGTTTATACGCTTTTTTTTCTCTTTTTTTGTGGGGGGATGCAACATTTTCATGTGCTTTTAGATGTCGGCATATTTCATTTCTTTCATATTTTATAGGTGTAGAGATAGAACAACAGATAATCTTACAACCTTAGGATAAAGAAAATCTAAACCCCTATCATAGCATATAAAATGTTCAATTATTTTCTCTAGGGAAATGCAAAGACTGGGAGAGCAGCCTCTTGGGAGGAAAAAAAAAAAAACAGAACAAATTGACTCAAGGAGCAGAGGAGGAGGGATGCAGTCAAAGGCGTGCTCATTATTTTCGTGCCTAATGTACTCTACATGGGGCTCAGGCTCTCTCTGTGCTGATGAAATGTTATCTGCTTCAGAATGCTGCCTCAGAAACCCAGCATATGTCTTGTTTTTCATGTGTTTCATTTTCAACATATTTGCATTTGCTGCAATTTATAGTTGAAAAGGGACATTTATTTATATTTTTTAAATGTATAGAATTATAGCTCAAAGGGGGAAGGTTTACAAAAGAATTTTTCATCTCAATGCCCTGCCTTGCATTGTTTTGTGGAATTAAAAAAACAAAATGCCAGGAGGTGTTCGTTTCCATAGGAAGAAGGTCTTAGAACTCAAAAGAGTTCACTCAACAAATACTGCAGAATAAATTGTTGGGAAAAATTGAATGTCTTAGGGGTTTGCCAGTGGGTCTAAAGCAGTGAGCTCACTGGTTTGGGCTAGTGAACAAGTGATTGTGGACAGGGAATCAGTGTCCTCTGCAACATCATTTACTTATATAACAGATGCTGAAAGTAAATAAGATGTATAATTTGCTGCCATGG
>NW_011888790.1:12556228-12560004 GCF_000151845.1 Pteropus vampyrus | reverse complement strand
AAATACTACTTAGCCTAATTTTCTTTTGTTGTCTTTTAATAATGAAAAATTAAAGATGCATATTTCGTGTCAACCAAAATATTTCTCTTATCTCTTATTTTTTTTTTTTTTTTTTACTATAAAGATATGATAAGAAGAATTTACACATGATAGCCTGGGACTAAATAGTGAAAGTTCATTTGCTCTTGGCCTTTTAATCTTTGTGGATGTACTTTTTGGGTTAGCAGAGTTTTTCTGTTGATTTTTTTTTTCCCACATTGTTTCTGCTCAACAGAACTCCAGCTGTTTTTGGCTGATGAATCAGCACATTCTGTGCTGTATATTTTATCTTTTCCCTCTTCATGTAGCTTTAGCATCAAATGTGCATGGGAATAAGAATGGCATATCTAATGAAGGCATGTCACTGATAATTTACAAGATCTGTGTGTTTAATTTGTATGATCCGAAAAAATAAAATTCAATGGGAAGATAAAATTATGTTTGACATTACCTGGATTTGCTCAAAGGGTACTTCAAAGCTGAATGACTCATTGTAGTAGGGGTTAAGTGTGTTCTTTTTAATTGTTGTCTTTTTCTTCTTCAGCCTCTTACCATTCTGCATCAGATGAATCTTTACATAAGGATCTGAAAAATAAAAAGGAAAACTTTAGGAGATCAGAGATATACACTGTAGATTATAATTTAGTTTATAAAAAGACCAAGTATTCCCAATAGGAAAATAATTGTATAGCACATAATTATTATTTCTAAAATTTCATATTTACTTGGGAGATTTAAAGTAACCAATGTACCATATATTTTGCCATAGTATTGTCAATATTTATAGTAGGATTTAGGAGAAGAGAGCAGTGGTGCGCTGGTAAACCAGCTCTTTGAGGAAAGAAAGTTTTTACATGTAGCACTGCCAGTGTCCATGGTATCAACACTCTCAGTAGCTGATTTCAAGCTACTAACAGTTTAACAACTGGCTTACTCAATTCCTGAGAATTTAATAACTGGCTCTTGTGAGCTGGCAAAGAATTGGCTGCAGTGAACATTATATAGGAATAACTTGTAATAGAGGACAAAAGAGTCATTTAATTTATTCATTTACTCAGACAATGTTAATTAGGTCTCAGTCCTTCCCTGTTTTCATGATGGAACTTCAGGCTTGTGGGGAAAATAGACAATAGACTTGTAAAGAAAAAACAAGCAATGAACTTATAAGTTGGGAAGACTGCTTTGGAAGAAAAGAGTAGAATAGAAATATGATAGAGACTACCAGGATTAGTATGGTGAGTCTAAGGCAGAAATGAAATTCTTAGATCACTCAAGTAAGATCTCTCTAAGGAAGTAACATTTAAACTGAGATAAGAAGGTTGAAGGGCAATGTGTGTGTGCATATGTGTGTGTGTGTGTGTGTGTGTGTGTGTGTGTAAGGGGAGAGAGAGAGAGAGAAAGAGAGAGAGGAATATCTAGGAATTGTGCCAGAACATGCCTATGAAGACTAGGTAAAGAAGATCTTAAATGGTTCAGGGAAAGGAGAATAAGTCACTATGCACATAGATAATGAGAAAAGGAGCAGAAGATTCCCTTAGCATTTTCCCCAAAGCCTCATTAGGTAAAGGTAAAGTACTAAGTAAGTCACTAGAGGGGTGAGATGATTCCCATTCACAGCTCTAATTACTAATGGATGAATGACCTACCTTCAGGTCACCAAGAACCAATGCCCAGGTTTGATAGGAAAATCTCTCTACTGTTTTCTTAAACATTTTTCTACTTCATATGTAATGCATGTTCATTATAGAAAAAAAAAACCCAGAAAGCAATGATAACAAAACAACAACAAAAAAAGAGGAACTTTTAAATCATCCATGATTTTATTCCCCTAAAGTAACCACTGCTAAGCCTTCCAAAATTTCTTTCCTCTCAGAACACGCAGAGCTGGGAGGAACTTTACAGATAATCTAGTCTATCCACATATTTTTAGACAATAAAACAGCAGACCAGAAAAAGTTGTTTTTTTCTCCTTCTTCCCAGCTCCAGTACAACGTAACTCCTGAAGGAAATACGGTCTGCCATATTCACTAATTGAATTTACTAAATAGTACTTTGCACTATTCAATTTTTGTGAAATAAATAAGTGCACCTTCTTTAGGGCCTCATAATCTGAGGCTCCTTACTCTCAGTCCTGTCTTCTTCCCATTGTCCCAAATGCTGCATTACTTGGATATGTGTAGCTTGGGTTTTTGTTTGTTTGTTTTTGTTTTTAATGCTACATCCAGCCAAGGGGCTCATGATGAAGATTTTCATCAAAATGAAGAATATCTTTAAAAACCAGACCTAGAGATGAGAAACCAGCTCTGGCAGCTAAATGGTTGGTCAGTTATTGTAAATAATTGCAAAGAAAGGGGAAATGTGGCCTTTTTAAAAAACTGATAATCTGTCTTGCTGTTCACAGCTAAGATTGATTTTTGGTTGAGAGACTTTGTTTATGAAGTTCCTTGGCTCCTCCATCCCAATGCCTTGTACATCTACAAAATGGTCAAGCCTCCAGTTGCTTTTTGGCACCAACACTCAAATACTAAATATCCCCCAAATCAATGTTTATGCCTCCTATGTTTGTGCATTGAAACTTCAACCTAACTAAGGCATAGGTTTTCTCAAGAGAAGCATGATGACTATGTATTCATTTAACACAGTAAATGACAAGAAAATTCTTTATGCATCTGCCATTTGATGAAGTGAATTAAAAACCTAAGATAGTTTCAGATTTTGATATGAGCTCTGACGTGATGTGATCAATGCTTTGGGGAGAACACGGTAATTTGGAAAGGGTGACCAGCAAAGTCCTCACTGAGGAGGCCAGGTTTGAGGTAAGAACTGAATGACAGGAAGGAGCCAGTGATCTGAAGACGCGGTGGAAGCTTGTACCGGCCAGAAAGAGCAGGACACGTGAAGGCCCTAAGGTGCACGTGCTTCCACGTGTCTGTGGAATGAAAAAAGACAAGGGGAGAGAGGCAGCTGGTAAGGTCAGCGAGGTAACTGCTGATCTGTGACTTTTATAAGCAAAATCTGCCAATTCTGACAATGATTCAGAGGTATTCGGTTGTTTCACAATACTTAAAAGAGAAGACAGAGGCCTGGAAAAGGAGCAGGTTTGGACCTGTTATGAATAGGCAGTGTCAGTTTTTGCCTTTGCAGATTCATTCTGATACAGGTACCAAGGAAACTTAGTTTGCAGGCAAAATTCCCATCTTAATCATGACCAAGGCTGACGGTAGCTCAGAGATCTTATTTTTTTTTTTCACTCAGCTTTATTGAGATATAACAGATATAACATTTTGTAAGTTAAAAGTGTATAATGTGATGATTTGATATACATATGTATTGTTAAGTGATTATCACAATAAGGTTAGTTAACACATCTATTCATTCATGTAATTACAATTTTTTTTTTGTGGTGAGACCATTTGAGGTCTACTCTCTTTGCAGCTTTCAAGTACAAAATATACATTGCCAACTGTAGTCACCATGCTATATGTTATATCTCCAGATCTTATTATTCATCTTATAACTGCAAGTTTATACATTTTGACCAATATCTCATTTCCCTCATGACCCCAGTTCCTGACAACCACCATTCTATTTTTATGAGTTTGAATTTTTTTAATAGATTCCATATATAAGTGAAATAGATAATACAGTATTTGTCTTTCTCTGTCTAACTTATTTTACTTAGCATAAAGCCTTCAGGGTCCATTCATATTGTTGCAAATGGTAGGATCTCCTTATTT
>NW_011888790.1:12545772-12554898 GCF_000151845.1 Pteropus vampyrus | reverse complement strand
TCTGCTATTGACAAGTATGAGTTCCTTATATATTTTGGATATTAACTCCTTATCTGATATATGGTTTACAAATATTTTTCTCCCATTCCATAGGTTGTTACAGGTCTTATTCTTTATCAACTTTTGTGCCTGGATAAGTCTTCACTGTTTAAACCTGATATGTTAAGTACCTGAGGTGAGCATATTTGAGTATCTTCTTGGTCCAGTGATCGGAAGTATTTGATTGCTTCTCTATTTTATCCAGTCTTCTCAATTTTTATACACTCCTTAATTGGCTTGGTTACCTAAGTGTCCTCTGGAAGTGTCTGTCCTTTCATTATACTGAAGTCTTGTTCTGAATTCTTGTCCCTTTGGAGATGGCCCTAATCCCTTGATTAGCTCATTAGTAACTTCTTCTGAGATCTAGACTTTGCTCCTATCTCAACTATGGTTGAGTTTTCTAAATGGAAAATTTAGAAAAAATTGAGTCACACTCATGTTTTTAAGACATACATTGTACAGCAAGGATCACTTCTTCTACAAAGTAGGGCTCTAAATAATTAAATTTGTTCTGTTTTAGGGGCTCTTCTATAGAACAAATTCTTGTCAATTCAGTTTCTTGGTGGCTTAGAAGTCCTGGTTGTTGCTTAAAAGGACATAATTTTATGGAAATGGTAAAACAGACTGTAATAAGAATCATTAAGGTTGCTTTTGCTTTTCCTGAGTACAACTGCTGGATACCATGAGTGGCATCTAAACTTCTATTAGGTTTTTGTAAACATGTAAATAGCATGGGGAAATATGCAAGCTACAAAACTGGGCTACTGTCCTCAGGGATTCCATATCTCTATGGCTGAATTGCTTCATTCTGTTCCCAAAAGAAGCACCCATGAGACTCTTCATCATCGAAATGCCAACGACCCTTCTTCAACACCATTTAGATAATCCCTGTTACAGCTGTCGAAACAACTGTAAGACTTGAGACCTTTGCTTCTTTTATTTGTTTAATTTATCTTAAAAAACGAGTAGGGCCTTTTTGTTTTTCTTACTTTGGTAAAAAGAAGGGTCTCTTTTTCTGATGTCTGTCTAGTTTCTAATAGTGTATGATTGTAACTTTTCACTTCTGGAAAGTGATAAACTGGAAAGAAGGTTTTTCATTTCCAATAATAAACTGCAGGTACAATGAGTGCAGATTCATCACCTCATTTTGGATGATTTTCAGGTTTATCATTTGGTTTCGTTATCAATGTAGCACCGCTTCCCTTGAATAACCTTTCGTCAGGTTTTCTTTTTATATGAAATCAGCTTAACTGGACTTTACTTCCTTTCTGTCATAATAGCTGTTATGACTTGGAGGTTTTTCAGGACACTGTAATGAAATCACCTCAAACTTTTCTATGTTGAAAAGCCTTTTTAATTTACAAAATTGAGGCTTTTGTTTCTAATGTTCACGATTATGGCAGGATGAACAATAACTCCCCTAAAAGATGTGCACATTCTAATCCTCAGAACCTGCAGATGTGTCAACTTATATGGCAAAAGGGACTTTGCAAATGTGATTAAGGTTAGGAATCTTGAGAAGATTATCCTGTTTTATCAACGAGGGCCTGTCCTAATCATGTGAGTCCTTAAAAACAGAAAACCTTTCCTGGCTGTGGTCAGAAAGAGATGTGACAATGGAAGAAAGGCCAGAGATATGCCACATTGCTGGCTTTGAAGATGGAGGGCGGGGGAGGGGGGGTGCCACAAGCCACAGAACGCAGGTGGTCTCTAGAATTTGGAAAAGCAAGGAAATAGATTCTCAACTGGAGTCTCCAGAAAGCAATGCAACCTTGCTAAAACCTTGATTTTAGGTCAGTGATACCTATGTCAGACTTCATACCTTCAGAACTACAAGATAATAAACATTATTTTTATAACTAAAATGTGATACACACACACACACACATGAATATTATTCAGCCACAAAAACAATAAGGAAATCCTGCCATTTGCTGTTTTTAAAACTAAATGTGAGGTAGTTTATTATGGCAGCAATAGAAAACTAATACAACAACCAAAGTTGAAGAGAGGATTATTTTGTTTATCTAGCAAGGTTTGAGGATGAGAATTAAATCTAAATAGGTCTAGAAAATGATCTTTTGGAAATAATTTATATTCTTTCCAGTCTTCTAAAAATGATTACTCTGTTCTGCAAAGCATAAACTTTCAAATAGTTTATCTTTTTAATTTAAAAAATGTTAACTAGAGCATACAATCAGAAGATAATAGTTATGTACAGATGTTTCAGGAGTCATGGTAAGTTAGTGAAAATGAATGAAATGCTAACTGAGAATAATTTGTAAAGTAAGATCCATTACAAGGTTTAAGATAATAATGGTCCTTTATATTTGTAGAGTAGTTTATGATTATAAATGTTTTTAAATTTTGTATTATTATCTCTCTCTCTCTCTCTTTTTTTTTTTTTTTACACGTACAGCTCCTGGTCTTCCTAGGTGGTCTCCCATCTAAGTACTAACCAGGCCTGACCCTGCTTAGTTTCCTAGATCAGATGGGATTGGGCTTGTTCAGGGTGGCGTGGCTGTAGACTATTATTATCTCTTTTAATCTTCACAACAATCCCAGTGAGGAAACTGGGGCTTAGAAAGGCTGCTCTCCCCGCCCCCAAGCAGTCAAACCATGGTCTTCTGACTCTGAACCTGTTGCTCTTTATGATGTGTCGGAAAAACAATTCAGTATAGTATTTACAGGTATAGACTCTGAAGCCAGACTAACTTGAATATTGGCTCTGCTACTAGCTCTGTGGTCTTGGACAAGTTATTCAACTTCTTTGTGCCATAGTTTCTTCAAGTTAAAGTGGTGAGAATGATGATACCTACCTAGCTCATAGAGTTACAAAGATTAAATTGAGTTACTATGTGGAAAGTGCTTCAAAATGTGCCTGCCTGGCACGTATTACTAATAACTATTATCATAGTTTTGTGTAAGGGCTGACATCTAAGTCACGTCAGATATCCCTTCAACTCACTTTCCTGAATTGGCATTCACCATCAGCAAATGGGAAAAACTCTTTTCATTTCCTGCAGAAGTAAGTCAAGCTGCTCCAAGTGCCAGATTTACTTCTGAAAAGAAGCATATCCCCTCTAAACAACGGGTTCATTAATGAAGAATTTAATTAAGAATTTAATCACATATGAGATGAAAGAGAAAGGGAGAGCTTCTTTCATTACGTTTGCACGTATGTATGAGATGGTCTTGAGGTCTGAGAAGAAAAACTAATTCAACATCTTGTAGTTTTCTCCTGCTCCTGAAGTCAATAGATCAAATTACGCAGAGTGGAAAAGTTAAACTTGAGAGTTCTGAGTGTAATCCTATTACTGAGGCTCTAGAATAGTGAGTTAAAACTACGATTTTTTGAGCTTTCTTTCCAGATATTGAAGCCAGATAATGTCGATACATTTGGGCATATTATGTATGAAGCATCCATTTTCCTTATGTTGCTTAAAATGAAGAAACAGAGAAAAGGAAGCCCTCACCTTTGAAATTTGTTGTTGTTCTTGGGGATAGAGTACTATCCATTAGTTATTGGAGAGGGGTAATATCTATACTTCTTCCCTTATTTTCTGTTAATTCCTTTCTACTGTGAGAAAAATTTATAGTCTTATTCCTTCCTTCTGTTTTCTACCTAGCCTTAGAACTAACTCCTCTCTTTTTTTTAACTCCTTCCTATCAAAAGGGAGGAATAGGAAATCATTGTATTAAAGCTATAGTAAGATGGTTTGCTGAGTCATTTATTGTATGTCACCACCAAGACAGTGAAACTTGGAAGCACTGACTGTGCCATGTGATAAGAGGCTCCCGGGGCCCCAGAATGAAGACTAGATGAATGCTTTGCACAGTGGCCATTTTCAGGGATCAGGATATAGACATAGTTTGACTGGTTTTGTGATTACTCAGTCAGCTCCAGCTTAGGAGCGACTCTCAAGGTGGAGGGGTGATTCTACAGCTCTGCCAGCTGAGCAGCCCCTTCATGGTGTGGATCTGGTGTCAATATTTTTGTTTATTTTGTCCCTATTCAGGAACTAATTTTGAGTGGAAGACCTCTTATATGAGTCTTCCAAGATTGGTAGGAATTTCCTTTCTCAAGTTTTTCTTCCAATAACCAATTCCTAGCAGGCCGATCTAGTTTAATATTTATTTAGCTCTAGGTAGAGTGAGCTGTCACCTACACGTGCATCCCATCCTACTCACCTGCATCTGATATTTCTTGGATTCAATGAATCTGTCACCTTCTTTTGGTCAGGGATTAAGAAGGGTAATGACATATATATGCTCCTATTTTTCTGCTGTTTCAATTACTGTTCTTCTCTACCATTTATCATGCTGTATGAAGGCTTGGTTGACTTGACTTTGTCTATGGAAGGGATGAGAATGCAGAGGTTGGGTATGGCAGTTCGAAAAACCCTAGAAGTTCTCTCTCTTCCAGGGAATTATTGATACCACCTTCACTGGCATTGTCCACTTGTTACGGGCTAGATGTTGGTGTCCTCTCAAAATTTATATTGAAATCCTAAACCCTAATGTGATGGTATTAAGAAGTGGGGTCTTTGGGAAATAGGTCATGAGGGTGGAGACGTATAAGAAGAGATATGAGAGAGATATCTTTCTCTCCACCACTTGAGATATCTTCTCAAGCATAGCATGAGAAGACGGTTATAAACCAGGAAGAGAGCCCTCACCAAGAACCTGACCAGGCTGGCTTCCTGATCTCATACTTACAGCCTCCAGAACTGTGAGAAATAAATGTCTCTTATTTAAGTCACTCAGTCTGTAGTGTTCTGTTGTAGATGCCCCAGCATACTGAGAGAGCACTCTTCCTACTAAATGTTCCCTTGTTTCCTCTTTTTCTCTTTGTGCTTGAGCTGACCCTTCTTTATTTTCTTCTTTCTTTTCATCTGCCCCAAGACTCTCAAAGACAAATTTATGAGCTTAATAACCTTCGATATTATTTTAACACACATTTAATAGGTTTTTTCTCTATATGACTTTTCTCATATGTCCTACGATGCAAACTTATGCTTCCAAAATAACAGCTACTTCTGTTAAACAAAGTTTCTGGCCACAGAATCTGGCACTGGAATGCAATGTCTTCACCAACGCTGGTGTCACTGGCATGTAGAGATACACCGCCCCCCAAAATATAGTGTAAACTTGGAGGAAGACTTTGGAACTAAGTATAAAATCTAATAAGTGGTTTTTCTTCATGTAATTGAGATACAATGGGCAAGCTTTGCAGAAACTTAAGTACAGCCCATATGCTGTACTATAAGGTCATAACCATCTTAACTCTTCTCTTATCCTTCAGACAAGAAACCTACTGAAATTATTATCACCACCCCTCCACCCCTTTAAGCCTGTTCCTGTGCCATGATTACAGCCTCTTGACCAAAAAGTTAGAAAGTTTGGGGCCATCTCTGATTTCTTCTTCTCCCATGAACATATGGCCATTCTGCCAATTCACCTTCATGCTGTCTCTGGTTGGTTCCCTCTTTCTAACTTGTTGCCACAACTCAAGATGAGAAATCCAATCTCTCTTGTGACTGTGCCCTCAAACTATTCTTTATATAATTGTTAATACTATATTTGATCACATCATTCCCCTCATTCAAAAGCTTTAGTGGCTTAACGACTAAAAAAATTCAAACTTTGCCATGGTATTCACAGTCCCATCCTAACTTATTCATTTCATTTTCATGAACGTTATGATCTACTCATGGCCATAGTCACTATTTCTCACAGAGAATTTAAAAAGCCATGTTCTTTAACCTGAAATGCCATTTCTTTCTTTCTTCATCTTAAGTTTGGTTTAAAAATTACCTCTTTCCTAAAGATTTTACTGACGATTTTCTCAGTCAGAAACTTTCTCTTTGAAAGACAAACCTTTCTCTGTCCAGCAATATTTTCTTTTGTACTATTGCAAAGAACATATCTCTTTCTTTTCTGGTATTAGAGGGCTTCTGTGGTAATCTAATAATATAAAAAACAATATTCCTATGGGAAAATAGGTTTTGAATTCAGACCTATTGGCTTCAAGGTAAATTTTGGGAAGATTCTCCACTTGTAACATGGGATTTCTTCTATTCATACTCTAATACTCTAGCACATTGTCACTGTCTTCTTCCCTTAGGCAGTTCTGATGTCAAATTATGCTAACTTCATAGAAATATAATTGCAAAACAGCTGGCTGTAAGCAATGATCCTTTTTTTGTGAGATATAAAGGAGCCACTAAAGGCCTTTTGTATTTACTATGAGAACTAGAAAGCAGCAGTTCAAAGCCAAATAATGCAAGATGCCTGCAGTTTTCATTTTGACGATTTTGCATAATTATACTGTCTTCTTTCTTAACTATCACAATGACCATGGGCCCTTGTAACCTTGGCCTTTCCATTTCAACCAAAGATTTCTCTTAACAAGAAACGGCCTCATTTCGGCTGTTTTCTTCAATCCTGAGCTACTACCCAGTTTCTGAGTAACTTCAAGTATTATTTTTTCCATGTTTTTTTCTTCGTATAATGTTCACAATACTTGCATCAATTAGCGTTCTGAATTCTAAGTGACTGCAAACCAAAATGATATAAATTATAAAGGTAACGCATGGGCTTTTATGAAGGAAAAGTCAGAAGTAGGGCTGTGTGAAAAAGATCATTAATTGTCCTCTAAAACCAATTTTCTCCTTCTTTTTTAGCAATAGAATTCCTGAAGTTTTACCTGGGCATTAGCTGGAAATATTTCTCCCAGACTCTCTTATGACTCAGTATGGCTGATTGACTGACTTGTGGCTGTTGGAAGTGAATGGAAGTGATGTGTGTAAACTCCACAGCTTATTCTTAAAACAGTGATTCTCATCAGGGGCTACTTAGCCCCCCAGACATTTTGCAATGTTTGTAACTATTTTTGATTGTCATAACTTAGGGGGTTGGTGATATGAGCATTGAGTGGATAGAAGCCAGAGATTCTGTTAAACACCCTACAACATATAGGATAGCCCTCAACAGTAAAGAATTATCAAGCACCATATGTCAAAAAAGCTGAAAATGAGAAACCCTGTCTTAAAATAAGCTTCATGCCCTCCACTTTTCCTTTCTTTCTTCTTGCAACTGGAACATGGATGTGGTGGGGGATCAGTGAACCAGCTTTACCCTGAACATGAAGACAATACTCTAGGAGGACAGAACAAGACAGGAAAAGATCCTGGTCCTTAGATGACCTCACAGCCCCAAACTGCCTACCAGTCTTGCCCATCCACCCACTTATAGACATCAGGGTGATAAAGAATTTGAAACAGAAATTCTATCTTTTTGAGCCATTGTATTTTGGAGTCTCTTTATTCCAGCAGTTCAGACCGTTCCCTATCTGATAAAGGTTCAACTATATCAGCAAGGTCCCAGGTTTGCATATATCTCTGCTCTATTTACTATAGAGTCCTCCTAAAATTCCATGTGATGGCCTACCCAAGACATCCTAAATTTTCCTCTTAAGGATGTAAATGACTACACCATCTACAAGTCTCATGTCATCACATTATAGTACCCAAAGGGAATAGAGTCTGTATCAGAATTCCCAGGAAAAGCCCAAGTTTAGTCTGATTGGGCTAACATAGATGAAACATCTACTGTATATTAATCTTACTGGTGAGGAGAATGTGATAAGCTAGGTTGGCTTAGTCCTGGGTCACATGTCCATTCCCAAACCAATCAGGAGGGCTAGGAGGTCCTACCTTTGGAGTTGGGGGTAGGTTGAACTCTATTTTAAGCACAAGGCTAAGAATAAAATATGGTGGTTCCTTAAATGGAATCAGAAGGCTCTTATTAAGACAGTGGGGAACAGTTGGGAGGCAACCAACCAATGTTTATAGATTTCTTAACCTAGGGTCTCTGGGATCCCATCTGTTTAAACTTGACATTCCTTCCCACTTGAAATCAAATTCTTAAGAATGAGCCAGCAAACACTTGTATAAAGTAGTCTAGCAGTGGCAGAGACAGCAGAGTCAAAACGCGGTAGGTTTTTCTTGTGTACTTATTGACCAAGTCTATTTCATTAGCAAGCCAGTCATCTAACAGTATACAAATAATTAAATAGTAATAGGGTTCACAGAGCAAACAATTTCCAGTTCTATCACTGGCAGTTACAACATATTTACTTGAGGTTATTTTTTTAAATAAGTAATTTACAAATACTTAGAGAAGACTACACTGCAAAGCTTATGTGTCCTTATAATTTAAAATGCTCCCTGTGATGTGATGGTAAGGATGCAACATTAAAAATATATTCTGAGAAAATCTTCTATGTGAGCACAGTTTAAAAATGAATTTACATTAGTTAAATGCAGTGCTTGGTAGAAGTAAACATTACATAAGCGACTGCCACAGAGAAAATCAACCTAATTTTAATGAGACAGATCATAAAATAGCAAAGTCTGATTTAGTTCATTAATAGTGGTGGAGTGCTTTGAGGAGATAAAAACATAAGTACAAAATGCTATTATTATAAATTAAATGGAAAGCATTTAAGGTTGTGATGGAGGAAGTCACCGAATTGCAATGATCATCTCTAATGTCGCCAAATGGACTATACATGACTGCCAGCCTCTTGACTAAAAATGTAAGAATGCATGTAAAAAAACTGAACAGGGATACAGCAAAGAAAGATTTCACACATGTGGCATGCTTCTGGGCAGGTAAAAGAGCCATGTGAGGGCTGAGCTCCACACTTAGTGGAAGAAGGAGTACATTATGTTTACAAAGTCCAAATTTTTTTCTGTTCAGTTATTAAGGTGAAATTCTTTGTCTGTAATTCAACCCTCTTCCCCCCTACTTTGGAAAATCCTTCGGGAAGGGCAAACGTGAGAGTAGGAGGGGTAGTAATTATGTTTGATTCTTTCCGGATGACTACAAAGAGTTTGGTGGAATTACCAAGTATAAACTGTTTGTATGAGCTGATTAACAAAAACAAAAACAGTAAAGCAACAATATTACAAATGGTAAATTTTGCCTTTTTTTCCTCTGGAGATTTGGGCTTAGCCTTTTATTTATGCCAGATGAAAGGTCACTAGTAGGATATTTCTTTTTTCCCTTCCTTCCTTCCTT
>NW_011888790.1:12532037-12545478 GCF_000151845.1 Pteropus vampyrus | reverse complement strand
TTCTTTCTTTCTTTCTTTCTTTCTTTCCTATAATATAAGACATTTCTACTTGATGAAATAACACTGTAGCATTGTTACTCGGTAACATTGCTAGGAGTTTTAAGCACATATAATATGACAAATGGATGCTACTCCTTATCCACATATAGTTTCTAGGCAATTCAACTTAAGTACAAAATGAAAACAATGTGAAAAGAGAGATGCTCTTAACACATAATATGGCTGACCAGGGTTAATGCTCTGTAGTAGGTTACCTAAGGCTCAGCAAGTTCTTGGGTTGGTTTAGCCAGAATCAATTTTACTCTCATTAATTCCCTATACCTTTCAGATACTTGCTTTAAAATGTCCATGTGTCTTCTAAACAATCTGCTGTCTAATCATTAGAAAGTTTGTAGACCGAGACTGTCTTCAGATAACTGGGGGAGAGAATTGGAAATGTTTCCAGGTGAAGTGGAGGAATTCCTCTCCGTGTCCTCATTTTGAGTTGTTCCTAGAGCTTGTCAAGGGTCTGGGTATGTCTCCTGTGGAGTAAGGGAATGGCCCCTAAGTTCCCTTAGCTGGAAATGTCTCAGTGCTTCTTTTTCTGCTCGAAAGAGAAAA
Source organism: Pteropus vampyrus (assembly GCF_000151845.1). Classification (NCBI taxonomy): domain Eukaryota; kingdom Metazoa; phylum Chordata; class Mammalia; order Chiroptera; family Pteropodidae; genus Pteropus; species Pteropus vampyrus. The sequence continues at coordinate 12,544,878 of NW_011888790.1, read as the reverse complement.
ATATTTTAATGTCTTTAAGAGGGTTTCTTTCTCCTTGCTGTCTCCCTTGCTGCCTTTAAGTGACATTGCTGAACCTGTGGACCTATAAGAGGATGAATGGATGCAGCTTTCATTTCCACTTTAGGAAAAGAGATAGTGACTTTAAGACTCATTATATTGTTGATAACTCAAACTTCCTACCTTTGGGTTGAGATTTTACACTATGAATAATGTATGTCCTGTTTTTCTTTTCTTCTTTTTTGTTTCTTTTCTTTCTTTAAACAAAATTGAACACTCTGCTTGGCTCAATTATTAAGTTTCTTTATTTGAATGTTGATTTCCCTTATCCTTCTAGAGAGATATTTCATTTTCATTCATCGATGGCTAAATATGGTTCTCTTTAGTAAAGCTGTAAAACTCCATTAGAAATCAGCAGGTGCTCTGCATGTCGAAAGAATAAGAAGCTTTGCAGGAAAGATCAACTCCTAGTTTAGTAATCTGGTTTTACAATATTATAAGGAGAAAATAAAAATAAACTACGGTTTCAATATTATACTACATATAGAAAAATGACATGGAGTAATATTCGCTGGTGATTTCACTGTTTTTTATGAAACTGGTGATTAAAGTTAATTGCTATATATCAATATTTCAGATCTCAATAAAAACTCACAATATTGTTATTGTATACACTGATTTCTCTGGCACTGACATCACAAAAGATAATTCATCTCTAAATCTAGAAGAAGTGAGAGTTGGAATGTTAAAAATTTGTTATGACCCAGCAATTGCACTTCTGGCTGTTTATCCAAAGAAAACCAAAACAGCAATTTGTAAATATCTACACATCTCAATATTCATGGCAGCACAATTTACAATAGCTAAGATATGGAAGCAAACTAAATGCCCACCAACAGACAATTGGATAAAGAAGTTATCATTCATCTATACAATGGAATATTACTCAGCCATTTAAAAAATGAAATCCTACCATTTGCAGTGACATGGATGGACCTAGAGGTTATTATGCTGAGTGAAATAAGTCAGAAAGAGAAAGGTAAATACCATATGATTTCACTTATATGCAGAATCTAAGGAACAAAAAGAACAAACTAATCAAAAACAGATTCACAAATATAGTGGACAGTTTGGTGACAGCCAAAAGGGAGAAGGGTTGGGGTGCTGAGCGGATAGGGTGAAGGGTTAAAGAAGTACAGATTAATAGTTGATAGATGATCATGGGGATGGGGGGCATGGCATAGGGAATGTAGTTAGAATTAATGTAGTGGCTAGGTGGAAAATCAGTGGAGAGAAGGAGCAATTCAGGGGATCATTTTATAAACTATGTAAATGTTTAATCAAAGTATTGTATACTTGAAACTAATTTTTTAAAAAAAGAGTTAGTCAAATTCTTTATGTAAAAAATTTGTTTTCTACAAAATGGTTTAATTCTTTGCAAGATTCCAGAGCCACATACTAATTGGCCATAGCGATGACCCAGAGGCACAGATGCTAGGGCTGGTCTTATTTTCCCCATATTTTTGTTTTCTTGAATCACAGACATTCTACAGGCTGATGTCTTTAACCCTGATGACTTTTATTCTAAGATAACTTAAGTGGTTATTCTATTTTTCTTGACTTTGTTTCTTAGCTTTGTGGTACAGAATTCATTCATTTATTCATCCATCCATCCGTCTGTCCATCCGTCTATCCATCCATCCATTCACTCAGTTACTCATCTTCTGAGTGTCTATTATGTGCCAGATATTTATCTTTCAGCCTGTGTCCTATTCAATCCTGTCTCTCCGTGCTTGGCAAGGAGCCTGGCACAGGGTAGAGATCCAGTAAATATTTGCTAAATGACTGAATGAATCAGTGACATATAAATATCTTAGAGAAGAGAGTGAAGGAATGCATTAAACTACAAAAAACAGTTTGTTCTTCAAAGAGCTTATAGTTCAATTGGGAAGAGAAGACAAATTCCCGAAAAGTTAAGTTTAAATCAACCCGCAAATTTTGGTAGTAGGAAAGACATCATAAGACAGCATATGTTTTCTTGCTAGATTTTGTACAGCAATGCCTGTGACAGGAATTCAGAGCAGATAGACACCCTTCACTAAGTTGGAAATGCTTAGTTGGAATTTAAGGCTCTACATTTAGAGAGTCCAAACAAGTGTTGTAAAGAGAGCTAATGTTTTGTTAATTTTAAAAATCATCATCTCTCATTTCTTCTCCCTCCCTCTCTACATATAGATGTTCAATTTCATAAAACATGAATAAAATCATATTTGGTTAGTGTTTAGGCTTATGTTGAGAGGGAAAGAAGTCACTAGATAGATTGTCTTCCTTTGAACTTGTTTTTTCTTTTGGCCTTTCTAGTCTTCCTGAGCATAAGGGAATTTCATGATTTTTTAATGTGATTTTCATACATAGGTGATCCATACATCTTAAGACGATTTAAATGAAATAGAATTTTGTGTGACATGCAGAATTTTGTAAACCTTTGGATCAGACCCACCTGTAACATTTGCAGAACCAAAATTAAGACTATAAATGCAAGTCCACATACCATATGTCTAAACTGTTACAAGTTATGAATTAAAACACAAGTTGTTAAAACATGTATTTTTTACTTTTGTATCTTGACATTTATAATGACCAGGAAATCCAGTTTAAACTGAGACTTCTCGGACTCCTTGAAGTTCTGCGAAGGAAAATGGCAGTGTGGGAGAGTTTGCTCCTGGCCCTGCCCTGCCCTGTTCCCCGCTTTCTTCTGTCAGCTCCAGTGTGCATGGGAAGAAGTTATGCACACGTATTTGGAGATGGCCTAGCTTGCATGCCTAAGCTTCATTCACCAGCCCCAAGAGCTGTTCCTTCGCCACCCCTCAGCTGTGGGGTACACACCTGCCGTCAGGTGCTCATACTTAGGGAAGGATTTTTCAAAGACCTTGTGGTTGGACTTGAGATAATTATGTCAGGGAATCTTGGGTCTCAGGTACACAGAGCCTGGTCTAGAATGGAGGGTTGGGTGCGGCTTCCAAGACTAGTATGTTCTGTTGGTCTTGTGGACTATTCATCCCCTGGAAGTGTAGCTAGAGGAGGACCAGAGTGGGGCTTGCTGAACCCTGGGTCTCAGGACAGGGTCCCTCTTTGCCCACATCTAAGGGCTGTACTGCATATTCTTTCCAATTTTTAACATATTCTTAGGCATTGTGCTGTTCCCTCACTATAGTTTATCTCATTTACTCTTCATGACCACCTGCGAGGGAGGTATTATTATCTCCATTTTACAGTTGAGGAACCTGAGACTAAGTAATCAGTCCATGGTCACACAGTTAATATTAGTTATGACAGAGGTCCTGTGACTTTGAACATTCATCCTAACTCAACATTTGTAAACTTTATCAATTTTAGACTATATACATTGTATAAGGAGAGATGATTAAAACATAATACAATTCCTTATATTATTTTCAATCCAGTAATTGTACTGTAACTTAAATGTTCGCATTTCTTAACTAGACTCCTAGACTCTGAGTGATCTGGCTCATACCTCCCATTCCAGTTTCATCTCTCAGGACACTTCCCCTTGCTGCTTCTGCTCCAGCCACACTGTCCCTTTAGCACCTTAAATATACTGTGTTTCATGCCTGTTTGGGGCCTCATGTCTGGAGTGCCTCCTCTTCCTGCCCCTATTCCACACCTTTTTAATTAAGCTCAGCTCTAATATCACTTCTTCATGGAAACTCTGACTCTCCGTTTTAAAGCAGTTTCTCCTTTTACAATCGTCATAAAGGATGGCTATACTCCACTAAACGGGGAGTAAATGGGACTCGGTGAAATAGCCAACATCTCCTTCCCTGAGCATCTCGGCAGAAATATTCCAACAAGTGCTGTTCCAGATTGAATAGAACTTGACAAAAATTCCCAGCTGGAATAATTATACTGAGTTAATATGATTTGCACTGGATCACTAGCAGTTAAGGACATGAGTTTTCTTAGAGTGGAGGGAATAAAGCCATGGAATCTTTTGGGAGAAAAGCTATTCCACATTATTCTTCAGAAGATTAGTGCCCTATTTATAAAGCAAATTTAACGAAAGGCTTTGAAATATGTTTTTTTCCCCTTGAATAACCACCAGTGGTATGGATGAGGTTAGAACATTCTGTTCTCATTCTTCCTAGTTTAGCTTCAGGGTGGGAAGGTTTGTTAGTGCTAAATGCTAAGCGCTAAGAGTGAAGATTAGACACGGAGAAAATATTCTAAAGCAAGCTCATGAATTGCCTTGAAAAATCCATCCAAGAGAATGCAGAGTGAATTAATTTAGTGTATTTATTGTGTGGAGTCAGAGGTCTGATTGTAAATCTTGTTGGAAATATTTTGGATGACTAGGATCCAAGTCTTGTTTCAGAAGGGTTAATTCTTACCAAGTAGTGCTGGATATGAATATACTTCAAAAACCTCACAACTTGTTACTTAATCAGGAAGCCATTTTAAAGAGACAATAAAATGTCTTTATTGAACAAATGAATAAGAGGGCAGACATTATGTTCTATGGGAAGCTACCATTTATGGGCTCTGAATTAAATGAAAAAGCTCTCTATGTTTTTAATGTCTCTTTTAGGAAATGGTATAAATGAGTCAAAGGCCATACACCAGTAAGTAATATTAATTCTTTTTAGGTAAAACCATTCCTACACAACTCTATAAGATGGAAAAGAGTCAACATTTTACAAGGTTAATTTGTGCTAGAATCTTTGAAGTTAAAATTTAGCTAAGAAATTGTTAATTAAAATATCAGTGTATTTCCCTCTCAAAATATTGAAAGAGAAAGAATTATATTTAGTCAAATAAAAGAAAATTTCCTTACAATGGCGTTTTCAAAATACAGCAGTCAGATCGGTCTAAAGAATTTAGTCAGGTAACTAATATGAATTTGATATCTGCCCTCAGTTCAAAGCAATGTGATTTCATGCATAAGGATGGATCTGTAGTACAGAAATAAAAATAGAGCCCAAATGAGTCAACCGACCTTGATTCAAGATGCTCTGTGGAAAACAGACTCACTGTACATAGTTCTAAAACGGGACATTCCTACATTATCCTGTTGGAAGGCTGTCATGATCATAAACAGATGAAAACTGAGTTGGAAAACACAGTGAAAGAGGTTTTGAAAGTTCTTGGAGGGCAAATTATATGTCGAGTCAGGTTTATTGAACATTCATTATATTAGCACTTCGCTAGATGATATGAGAAGATGGTAGAAAATATGGACATCTTGCTATTTTACCTTAGAGAAAGTTACAATGAGAGATGGGAGTAGAAAAAGAAGTTCACCTGAAAACATAAGAACAAATATAAAAATGACATAAAACATAACCTTGTTAGGTATGAAGGAGGAAATTAGGTATGTCCTATTCGGGGTAACACTTGGTGTGTGTGTGTGTGTGTGTGTGTGTGTGTGTGTGTGTGTGTGTACATATATATGTTTAATTTGGCTGCTTCTTTAAGCATAATAAAGTTTTAATATTTATCACTAAAAATTTTATAGGTACGTAATAATAGAAAAAAGTTTCTCAAAAAAAAAAAAGGCAGCAGCTGAAGCGTCAATGGACAGCATATTAATTAATGAAAAACATTTAAACTTAAAAACTTAAGCCAGAACTGCATGCAAGCACAAACACAAATTTCACAGAAAAATGGAAAACCAAACAGATGTTAGAGTATAGACTTTGTGGCATAATGCTGGGGAAATCAAAATAGCCATCAAAGCAGTCACAGTTTTATTTAAGAACTATTAATGGCCATTCAATTGATTTGTAAAAATCAATCCTCACCAACTACCCTTCAACCATACTCCAGCACCCCTAGAAAATCATCAAAAAACAGAGGCTGAGCAAGAAAAAGAAACTGCAAATGGAGCTAGGTTAACACTGCTGAGAAAAACAATACAAATGGCCATGCATTTCAAATTGTAGAAAGAGGAAAGATGTCTAAATGCTTATACCTGCTGTCGTTTGTACTACCTTCTTTACTCTTAGAGTGCTTAAGGACAACTGACATTTCACTAAAACCTTTGCTAATTCTAATTATGAACAAATCTACACACACACACACACACACACACACACACACACACACATACACGAACTACCTCTATGGCATTTGTTTGCAAAGGCATTTTCAGGAAAAGAGCATCATTCATTTTCAAGGCTCTCTCTGTGGTTATTTGTTTTCTGGCAATGCAGAAATTCTTTTAAATAGGTCATCATAATACTGATAATCATCTCCACGGTAACCAGCTTTCAAGGCAACTGGCTGAGGATTACATTTCTGGATGGGGGAAATTACATTAGAGGCATAGTAGCAAGACAAGAAGATGCAGTCTAGTACCATTCAAATTCCCTTATAAGTACAGCATTTATCAAATATTCTCTTCATAATCTGAATTAAGTATGATTTATTTGGGAGACATTTGTAGGTAATGCTCAGTCTCTTACTGTTTGCAATAAAAGGGACAAGTGTTTGGTTATTTCTTTTACTGTTTTGGTTAAAAAATAGATCTAGGGGTTGGGGGTTTCTAGTGCTAACCCAGAGCTCATAATTTGGTAGCAGTTTAGGGATAGGTATTTATTCTCACTTCCTGTCTCTGTCTGCCACTGTCTATATAGGATTGACAAATTCAGACGAGAAGATGGATTCCTATGGGATTGTGCAAGAACAATCATGAGCAATAAGGTATTATGAAATTGAAGAACTCTTCTGACAAATGTGTTTCCTAGCTATGAAGAAATTTATTTTTCAGAGTCCAGGGACAAGACTAACCAACTTCATAGAGGTACTCTGGAGTTTAAGTCCTTGAAATATTTTTTAGCCAGGAGAAGCTGGACCACAACTCAACCAAACCCCTTGAGCTTTATGTTTTTCTAAAAAATCGGAATCTTAAAGTACTTGAATAATTCTGAGAAAAGAGCTATTTCATGATAATCTTATATTTGAGACCATAGGTAGAGTGTTAAAAGAACTAGCTAAGGGAACTAGTTGAGGCCTCCAGCTGAAGGTGATAGAGTAACAACATATCAAAGAATCTCTCTCTCACATGTACACCCCTAATAAAGTGAATGCCAACAACAAGAAACACTAGCTCCCTCCTCCCCAACAGTAATTCAACCACAAAATAAGGCAAAGAGTGCAACTTAATATGGACACCAAAACAAAACATGCACACCTACACGCACACACGCAAACTGCTGGCCAAGAAAAGCAAAGATTCTGGAGTGACACAGTGCAGCTCCTAACGCTACCCCTGACCTCCCTCCCTGCCCCTCTAAAGTTTTACTGGCGAATTGATAAATCTTAAGACTTCACTATTGCCCTCAGTTCTAAAGAGAATAAAACTGAAAGACTATCCTCCTTTTCCCCCCTCTTTTGACTCAAGGTACTGAAATGGCTATTAGGCAAAAGTGGGCTGCTTCTTTCTGATACCATGCTGTATTAGTAAAGATACCACCATAATGAATATAAACTCATGAGAAAGGGGATTTTGTCTCATTTGTTTACACAGCTGTATTCCCAGTTCCTTGACTCAAATAGTGCCTAGCAGAAAATAAGTACTCAATAAAAATTTGTTGAATGATTTGGAAAAAAACCCGGAGCATTCAGCTTCGAGGTAGATATTAGTCTTGATTGAAAGGAAGTGTTAAAACTCAGTTCAAAACACCAATAAACCCCAGAGTTGAGAGCAGAGCCAGTTCTAATTCACATAGATGTCATACAGCTTTCAAAGAGCACCTCCCATTCCTTCTCTACCCCCTCCGTCGGCTTATAGTAAAGTTCTCAAACTGTAGCTGGGGAAAACGAGTCACAGTCAATGGAAGTGGAGTCAACAAGAAGTCATCTCTGCTAGATCGGAGCAAAGTGAAGGTCTGGATAAAGCTGTTCAGGAATGAATAAGATAGGGGGTAGAAAACAGTGACGAATACCTAACCATTAGAAGGCAATGCTCCCAAATGAAAACAAACAAAACCAATCAACCCTCAACAGGAACACTGCATGCAAAAGAATGATAAAACCCCCACTCTTAAAGAAAACATAACCCAAAGAACAAAATTCCTCACAAGTGCTTTGTACTATGAATCAGATTAATGAGAACATGAACTCAGAAAAATATGAGCTCAAAGATGACATGATAGAACAACAGGAAGATTACAGAATTAAGGAGATTGAGGACAAAAACAATATTATAGAACAAATAAATAAAGGTGACATAGCAAGGAACAGAATAAACATGGCTGCAAATGAAATTATTGAGCTGCAAGAAAGGCTTGTAAATACAAGGAGAGCAAAGAAACTAGAACATAATAGTTTGGTGTTCCAAAGCACTTAATGTAACCGGAATTGTCTCTGAAGAAGAGGATCCAATAAATGGAACAGGAAAAGTATTCACAAATATCATACAAGGAAATTCACTAAAGGCAAAGAATAACCACATCTACAGATTGAAAGAGTATACTATGATCTACGAAATATTGATAATAGAATGCTCAACACTACAAACATATTCCTGATTGAATAATTGAAATTCAAGAATGCAGACATTCCTCAGGCATTGAAGCAGAAAAAACAAGCCACGGACAAGGAAGCAAAAATTAGTCTGGCCTCAAATATCTCCACAATAACATTCAGCACAGAAGCAATGTGCCTACTAACCAACATGTCAAGACAGACATCCTTTCATGAAAGAATTTCAGTCAAGGGTTGATATATTGAGTCTTGTGAATTTCTGGTCTCAATGATTAGAGATGATGATATAGTCAACCTTAGCATATTTATCCAAGCATTTTTCAAAGTGTATCTTTGAAACTGTAATCCTGTCAGATGTTTCACAAAAAAGGGAACTGTGGTCAACCACTTCTAAACACAGAATCTCTAAAAGTCTCCTTAGAGATTTATAGTACATATCAGCATGTAAATGACTTTAAGATATTTTGCTTTAGATATACCTTTCCTTTTTAAAAACATTCTTTAACCCAGCATTTTCATTGAAATGAATTTTACTCCCTAAAACATCTATTAACATCACGCTGAAAGAGCAACAGATTTCATTTGGAGAAAAGTTCAGTCTATGATAATGGAGACAAGAAAGATTTAATAAAATAGTAATCGATCCAAAAGCAAATTGTATTTATTTGTCTACTTTCCTCCTCAAGAACAGCAATAAAATTTTACCATTCATTCATTCATTCACTTTAAAGTATTGAAACCTTAAAATTTTAGTTTCAGGAAGGAAAAAGTGCTCTTCTCAGAGTGGTGGTTCAAAGACCACTTTGAAAGTCCTAACAATAAAATGGCTCTTCAAGCAGCCATTTTGAATCGTTAAGCTCAGCTCAATTTCACATCTACTTTGTTGAAAGGAATGCATCTTTGACGGCTGTGTTCCCACCATAGAACTCTGGACGTGGCAGGACTTTGGCTCAGAATAAAATGAGAGAAATTCAAGGAGGTGTATTGAAACATTGTTTCGATCATTGTTTTTCTTCCTTAGAGAACCAGGAACAGTGTAACTAAGAAGGCAAAAGAATAAATATCTTCTATTTCGGAAGAAAAACAAGCCACAATGGCCTTGTAATACCTTTCCCTCCTTCTCAGTATTTCTCCAATTTACATAAGCAGTTTCTGACAGTGTGCAATGTCTTCTAATTAGGTTACATACCTCTGCTTCAGAACAGTGGAAGACTCTGCTGTTTACTCACATCTTCTCTTATGCTGCTTTGAACTGGAAAAAGTACTTTAATTCAAGATTGACTTGTTTCTATTTCCTTCCCATCCTTTCAGAAGACAGCAATGTGCCAGAAATGAATGAAAAGTGAGAGGGAGCTTCGCCTTTCAGATAGTGTTATGTTTGCCTCTGCATGAAAGATACTGCCAAAGAGTTGACTGAGGCAAGAGAGTGGGTTGAGGAGCAATTGACTTAAAAGATGGTCAAAGGATTGCAGGGAGTAAAGGAGGAAGGGGCCCATTAACTGCAATGTTTCAAGGACTGTAATGGCCAGGATATGCTGCCCTCTGCAGGAATTTTTAGGGAAATACACCAGTTAAAATTGGGCAAAGATTTAAAAGTTAATAACAATGTTGACAAGGATGTGAGCGAATGGAACACTCATATTTTCTGGCTGGGGTTTGGTAATGTCTAGAAAAGCTGAAGATGTGACTTCACTACATCCCAGCAATCCCACTCTTATGCGAATATCCTAGAGATACTCTCCCACATTTACATAAGACATGTATAGGAACTGCTCCTTGTTGCATCGTTTGTGACAGCAAGAAACTGAAAACAACCCAAATACCTATCAACAGAAAAGTGTAAACATTAATTGGGGTGTATTCTTACTATGAAATGCTATGCAGCAATTAAAGTAACACATTTCATTAATCAACATGCCTAGCTCTCAAGAATATAATATGGTGAGATAAGCTGCATAAGGATACATAATATGATTCTATTTATATAAAGTTTGAAAACATAAAATACATAAAGTATAATATCATTTATATAACTGCAAACATGCAAAAACAAAACTGTGTGTATGTAATAAAAACGTGCATAGGAATGATAAACATAAAACATGAAAATAGCCCATAAACTCAGATTCAAGGTAAAAATGATCTCTGAGGAGAGAAAAGGGATGGAGAGGGATACACAAGGTGTTTTGATTATATACGTTATGTTTTATTTCTTTTGTGTACTGGGTACATGAGTGTCCATTATATTATACTTATTACTGTAAGGTCTGAAATGTTTCAGTTAAAAAAACTGAAGAGCTCTGATTCAAATTCAACTAAAATTTATGAAGTGCCTGCCATATGTCTAGCACAGTGCCCTTTCACTTTTGGCAGTATGCTAACCAACACTGGAGAGGCCAGTGCTTATAAATGCAACTGAATCCCATTATCTTGAAACTTCAGCACTAGCCAATGTGACCCAACCTGACCTGCCAGTCAATCAAGTTCCCATCTGACCTCCTGCAGGATGACGTGAGCTCACTGCTATGACTGATGGATTCATGGAGAGAGGGTGCAGGTGGAAGGAGAATGAAGCAAGGCCGATTATTAAGACTTAGAAGAAAGGAAATCAGGCTGGTTTGGAATTTTCTTTTCCAAATCAATTCAGCTTCCCTCTTGCTATGGTTCATATTCTCTACCAGCTTACCTCTTTCTTAACAGAAAACATGATGAGAAATTTGGGTGCAAAAAAAGAAATTCTCAGTTATAACTGTGCATACTGCATGAGGAAAGAGGCAAAACATTTTGAATTGGTTTTATTTGGCCTATAGTGGATAAGACTCAGAGGCCAATTAGTTGGAGTGCTTAAGTTGAGCCTAGACATCCACTTTTTAGGCACCTATGAGAACTTTAAGCACCCAGTGAGATGATACCCTCTTTCAGTGTTTGTCAACTCTGGCTTCACATGCTAATCACTTGGAGAATTTTAAAAACTACCGACCTCTTAGCACCACCCCAGACATTCTGAATTAAGATGGTATGGGGAGGGACCCAGGTGTTCATATTTTATAAATATCACTTCCCAGCTGATTATAATATACATTTGGCATTGAGAGACACTGTGCCACAAATGTTATCTTTGCAGTTCTGATATAGTGTTAACCAACTTTCGGGGCCATAGGTTACTATGGTTGGGCAATTACCACTGGCCCATCCTGTCATGTTTGTGGCATGATGGAAAAAATCTTGAAGAGATGTTTGTTTCTACTAATTCTCTCTACTAGACTGGCAAATGTCTTAATGTGCCATTTCTTGCTCAGATGTTCTGCTGGAGATTACTCCTTGTGCCTTGGTTTTCCTTCATTCTTTTGTGCAAGGCCAAGTGTCAGGAAAGAGGCAGGGCAGTGCTATGCAGCAGGGGTAGGGAGTGACATTCAGCTTTGTATGTCAACGGAAGAAGGAAAACCAATACATAATCAAACAAAAATACCCAAATGCTCCAATATTTAATCCTAAATAACAGTAAAATTTAAGGAAACATGATTAGCATGAAAACAGGTATCCACGACAAATTGTAGAAGCAGGAAAGGCTGAATGAAATGTTTGTAGTTGCATTGTTTCTGTGCTGTCTCAGATTGTACTCAACTTTTGATGACTGATGATAGATATGTGCTATACGATTTAGTTTAAGTTAAAAATATCATGTTGCTATTGTATGATACAGGAAATTCGAGGAATGGAAAGAATATACACGTATATATGTATTAGGATTTTTGTGGTATTTTTGTCATTTGTGACTATAGGAGGTTTCAAACGTGGTTTTCTTATGAATGAAGGAGTTATTCTTTTTGTATATCATTGAAGGTATAATCATTTTCTAGAGCATAGTATGCCTTTTAATAGAATTTATTAATCCCCAACTTTTTTTACAGCAGAAATAAATTTCCAATAGTTTGAGGTTTGAAATATTAATATGGCTTTTTATTTTTTGCTCATTCTTTTAACAAAAAAAATGGATTCGTCTTTCATTCCACTTTTAGATTTTAATCAATAACACAAATTACGTATGAGAAGGCTTAGTATATTAACTACATTTTAAAAAGATATTTGATAAAAACCTGAAATTGAATTACCAATGCTGTCATTTTTTTATCAGTAATATTTTTTATATCTTTGAAAACATAGTGATCATCTGTTATTTTACTACAAAAGCATGAATATAAACCCAAACTCTATTTAGGAGAGGATTTATACATATAAACATCAAAATGGTAAGAAAGATGAAGTTGTATGTTTCTGAAAAGCATTTGAACATGAGATGAAAATAGTCAAGGAGCTGAACTTTTGGTCCTTGCCATTC
>NW_011888790.1:12496154-12530954 GCF_000151845.1 Pteropus vampyrus | reverse complement strand
TCGTGCAGTAAAGGGGAGAAGATCACACAGAATGTGCCAAATTGCAAATAATGAGACATTCCTGGACAGTAGCTTCAAGTCTCCTGGGAGATTCTTACTTCAGGACAAAGTCCCAACTTCTTAGTATGAAGTACAAGGATCTATATATGCATCCTAATCCTGCCAACACACACACACTCAGAATCCTCATCTGAGGCCACTTCCTGGTGCGCACTCCCATGCTCCAGCTTCACCAAATTATTTGTCTTTCTGGAATGCACAATGCATTTTTATACCATAATAATAATCTGTACCAACTGTGTGTGGTTCAGTGGCATCCAGAATGCAATTAACCCATATTCATTTTCTCCTTCTTTTGCATTCTGATTTAATGATGCTTGACTGTAAATAGCTTCTCCCACAGAGGGAGGAAAAAAAGACTGTAGCAAGACATTGGAGGAGGGGTAAACCCCAGTGGTGTCTTACATTCTTATGGGCTTGTAGCATTCCATGTTATTACCCACTAAATTTTCATTGGGGTATGCTCCATGTGAGTCACTGTACAAGGCTCAGACTAAATTGTAAACAAAAATGCATATTTGTCTTTTCCACATATATGGAAAATGATTGTTAGGCCTACAGAGAAAGAGATAGTTGTGGTTCAATGTTCAATTTTTGGTTTTGCTGGTAGAGGATGAACTTTATTTTATTCCTCCTATTTTTTAGTTACACCTTAGTATTTAGGCATGCAATTATCTGAAGTATTGTCTTTATGGTCTAATTGGGAATTATCTATCATATGGTATTCAAACTAGCTCTTATTATTAAATCTTGATTTTCTAATTGGCTTTTGGGCAGAAGGGAAGGATTAAAAAACTGCAGAAGTAAACCATGCTAGAGTAACTTACTTATATAACACACAAGCAAGAAAATACATCAATCCCATTCACAGATAGCATGTGCCTAAGATATTTGAAATTCTCTATTTAGCTGACTTCAGGAAATGATACAAATAGCTGTTTGACTGCCATGCTGTGATCTGGCTACTTACTGTACAACACCCTGACTTCAGATGACGTGAAAAGTATCATCAGATATTTAAGGGTGCAAAGTTGTTTTCGGCTTAGTTACAAATTTAGATAGGAGAGACCCTATTTGGTACGAAAGTAGTCGAGCAGACAGATCTTGTGGTTGACTGACTACATGAATTAAATTTGAGCCCCTCTGAATATTTCACTTGCCACTCTGATGAGACCAGAGCTTGACAGTCAACTTGAGGGAATAAATGGGCTGGGAGAAAACCCATAAATCACACATGAAACATTGTCCTTCAAGCTCAACACAGCTCAATCATGATCGCAGTAATTTCTTTCTTAAATAATAAAGGAAAAAATTAGGATACCTTACTTGAAGTGATCAGGTGGCATTCTTCATCGAGTACCACTTGAAATGAAAGGATAACCTCTTCTTTCATGTTGCCATTCATGAGTCAGCATCCACGACTTATCTGGCAACTGGGGACTTGTTCCTTCCTGTCTGAAGTTAGTGTCTTCAACTATGAGCCTATGAACCTCCTTCTCTCCTTTCTTATCTTTTCCCAATGATAAAGCTAAATCTAAGGCAGGGAGAAATGTTCAACTTATCTAGTAATCAGAGAGATACCAGTAAAAACGAGACTCCATGTTTTGGTCTATCAAGTTGGCAGACTTAAAAAAATTATATAACATTCATTGTTGGTCAAAGGGTACAGTCATATACTCAGATGGGAGGGTGATGATGTGAAATGTTAACAGTCCTTCTGGAGGGGAATTTGGTATGAACTTGGCCTTAAGATATGCATATTCTTAGGTCAGAAAAGCTACTTTCTAAGGAAGTTAATTATGGATACAAGCAAAGATTTAGTGACAAAGAAGCTAATTGCAGTGTGATTTAAGACACAGAAAAACTTGAAATGACTAAAGTGTTTAACGGTTGGACATTGGGAGATAAATTATAGTATGATCACATAATGAAATAATCTACAGCTATTTGAAATGATGTTGAAAAGATTATTGATGCATAAAGATGTTCACTATAATGCGTTGTTAAAAAAGGTTAAAAATTAATATGCTTTATATATTCCAACTTTATTATGGAAAGTATATAGATACATATGTCCCTAAAGGTGGGCCTGGAACTATATACCAAAAAATGAACCCCACTTATTTCTGGATAGTGAATTTTAAGTTTGTTTATAATTTTTTTCTAATAGTCTACATATTCATATTTTCCATAATTTATATATGTATGTTAGTGAAATGAAAAAGCTACTTCTAATTTAAATAAATAAACATGAATATGCACAAGGATGGTAAGTCATTGTATGAATCTGACGATGATAGAGAATCAAGAAGACTATGAACCTATGACAGAAACTGTGTGCTACCTACTCCAATACCCACTTCACCTTTCTCCCTCAGTTTTAGCACCCAATTTTTAGCTGGGCACATTGCTACCCAGAATAAAAAACTACTTTTCCCAGCTTCCCTTGCAGGTAAGGTGGTCAAGACTAGATTCTGTCCATTGAGATGGAAGTGGAAGTACTGTGTGGGACTCTAAGAACTTTCACTAAAGGATTTACCCTTATTTCCCCTTCTTATTTTTCACATGGATGTACCCGCTGCCATACAAATCCATGACATGAAAGCCACACGCAGAGGATGGCGGAAGAGAAAGGTAACAATCTAGGTTTCTTGTGATAGATGGAGACCCCGTGTCAGCTTTGGACTGTTTATCTTCACACTATTTCATATTATAGAAACATAAATTTCCATTTCATTTAAACCACTGTTATTTGGGGTTTTCAGTTATTTGTAGCTGTTCCTGGGCCTAATTAAATAAATAGACTAATTATGTTCGTGGTTTTTGTTAACTGATCAGAACCCTTTACGGAAGGGCTTCTTAGAATTAGTTGCCCAGAAAAGGAAAATATTTGGAGCATAATGAAAAACTACTTTCACATGTATCCACGCTAGCATGTTGGATTTCTAAAGTTCTAGATGACTCTCTCATTCGTATTTATTTATTTATTTATTTTTGGATGTAGTAGATAAGCCTATATAGACATGACCTCAAATTTGATATAACCAATTTGGAGGGAAATGTAGTTCTTAACTATATAAAAGAAACATTAAATGGATGTTACAAATGATGAAAATAATGACATTTTTATACCAATGAAAATATGACTTATTAAAGGACAGAAGCCTTTAGTAAATACATTTAGGGAAAAATGAGCCTATTACTAAAAAAAAGTTCATCGTCTGGGATGTATTGTTTAAACAATTTTTACCAAATAAATATTGTTGTTGACTAACATGACTTTAAGAGAAAAGTTGTATTGAACTCTGAAGCAATCAATACTTGAATTCTTTAGCATTACTTCATATTGTAACAAAAATGAAGAGGAACAGTATAATTTGTATCCGAGTAGACAGCATGATCTATTACTCTCTTTGGGGGACATGAGAATTATTTTCTCAGATGTAATCATTATATGGCTAATTTACAGAGTAGTGTGGTTGGGTGCTTTGAGGATTTAAACCTTGATGATGATGAAAAATTCATTTTGTTAGCATTGCTTCTGTAAAAAACACTCAGGCATTTCAAATGACTTTTGAAATGATCGTGAAAATATAGGCAATTAAAGAACACAACATTAATTCCTCTCATCCCCCAACTGGAAGACATTAGAAGTGAAAGAGGCCAGAGGAAAGAAAGGAGAAAAAAAAAAACAAAAACATTTCTTTTTAGAGAGACATCCTCTTTTTTCTTTCCTTTATTTTTCTCCTCATCAATGTGAATGTTCATGTTTTCATCTCTGTAGGATTCTTTCCTTACTGCATTCCTCAAGCCCAGAGAAACTCGCTGGAACTCTTACAAAACCCTCTCCTGCTACCATATTAGGAAGCAAAATGTGTAGCAGAAAACCCACTGCCAAGTCGAGATAATCAACAGGGAATGTCTGTGCCTTCAAGCCAAATGAGTGCAGAAAAATGATCATGGCAGCAAAATAAATAATAAAACTGAGGACTGACTTTAGATTACGGTTTTCTTATATCCCACTCACTAATAAAGCTGTGCTGGAAATTTCTATACCTCTCGGCCATCTAGGTAACATTGTCTAATTTTACTGGCTATAGTTCACTCTGGGTCACAAGTGGGGCAAAGTGAAATAATATGTCTTTGCCTTATTAACTACATCAAAAATTTTGCTTGGTTGCATGCCTCATAAATCTTCTACCAGAATATCAAACTGATTCTGCAATACTTTAAATTTTAGATATTTTTCAACTTTTGCAAAGGGTTCGGAAGTATATGGAAGTTATCAGAAAACTTTCTGGTTACATTGTTCTTACTGCAAGTGAAATTGGTTACAATTAGTATAGTTCCCTTATTTATATGCAGCACTCGATCCATCACATACTTGACTAGAAATAAAATTTTAATTAATACATGAGCCAAATTAATAGGTGTTTCAAACCACAACACAGTGGTTCTGGAATCCTAGCAAGGGACAGGATAGAGATTATATAGTGAAGGCTGAGCAATTATCTAGTGGATTAAACAGACTATTGTGGAAATAACTGCCTGTTTTATTAAGACAGTAATGATTACACCTGAGAATGTAATGCTGTAACGATGAGAAATTTGACCTTGCAGCCACATTTCGTAAGTTTTAATGGAGGCAGAGGTAAGAAATGAGGAGATCAGACAACAGAAGGTTTCATAAATCAAGACAGCAGATGACAGGAGTCTGGGTGAGAGCATAATTGTAGACTCAGGATGAAGCAAAGAATTTAGAGTTATTACAAAGTAATTTGTGTGTCATAACTCTCTGGGAAATTATAATTATCAGAGAAATAATAGACCCATAGCCAAACTGCTTCTGGCCATATTACCTGGACAAAAAAAAAAAAAAAAAAAAAAAAAAGAAAAAAATTGGTGCAGGGACAAATGAACAAAAATGCCGTCCTTCGTGTGTTTATAACATGTTATATAGTTTTACAAATTATCTTATTTGACCTTTCGTGAAGACTGCGAAGAAGTCTTCCTTACTCCTTAAAGCCACATCCGGGCACTGGCTGAGTCACCTCTTTAAATAACTTGCTCAAAGTCTTAGTAAGAATGTGCATTAGATATCAAATCTTTGTGCTTTCCAAAAACTCCACCAATGCCAATCTAAATGGGAGTATCTGTGCTTTCTGGAATATTTTGCATCCTCTCCTTTGTAGTAGACTTAGTAACAACTTCCCACCTTGTTCATTTAGTTCACTATTCAATTTGAGCAACTTTTAGTTCCTTGAAAGTGTGGAACTCCACAGGTCTGTGACTTTGGGCACCTTATTTAGCCACCTTGGTTTAGTCAAGGCAAAATTATGCCCAGAAGTGACAACAGACAGGAAATTATGCCCTCTGTTAGGACTGGGAAAGGATGCCCAAATACCTTGGCCGCTACTGCCATCTCCTGTTCAGAGTGGCTCACCTGAGTTCAGAACTGCCTTTACATACGTTTGCTTTAAATTCAAGTGTAATATCCAGGCCAAACTGACTACAGGAGAGTCAGGAATATTCCCTACGTATTTGAGTTTTTCCATTTAACCTGTTCTGGAAGCAACATCTTTTGGCAGTGGTCAGTGTTAGAAGACAGTGTGAACAGGATTAAGGGAGTGAAAACTATTATTTGTAAGAGGAGGGAGCTGGAAAGAAGAGGTCTCTGTGAAGTGGAGATGTGGTCAAAGATGGAGAAAAAGAAGACAGAAATGTGCTTCTCCTCCGAGTACACTGGATGAAGGACCAACAGTTCCACTATGAAACTAAAATCTCTGCATGGGCCATGTACAAAAAGAGTTGAAGGAACATAGAAAACCTGATCCTCTTTCTCATTTGAGGAGTAACCATCAAAGGAGCTTCGATGAACCTTGTAATCACAAGCTGTGCTGTACATACATCCCACCTCCAGGGAGATTGAGAATTGGGGATGGCAGCATATATAAAGAGGACTCTGGATCTTCTCAGAGCTTAGTGTTTGCATTGCTGAGAATGTGGCAGTCAGAGCCAACCCAGTGGTACAGCAAGTGGGGATAATTATTCCAGGATTCAACTATTCCAGGAAATTCTAGACAACAGCTAGGTAACTGGGCTGTGGGACAGAAAGTGGGCCAGAGAGGTGATAGTGCTGCTACCTTTTGCTAATGAGTCATGACAGGTGATAGTGTTCTACTTCTCTCATCATCAAGGCCCTTATTGTATTTGTGAGATGGTCTCTTCTCAAAACCAAAAGAGGCTACTCTTATAAACCTGTTTTCCTTTCAATGTAGTTCCTGATGCTAAATTTAAGTTGATTTCACTTATTATTAATGAGAGAGGCCCACACAATAAGATTAGTCACAGGTAACAATCACCCTAAAGGGAGTTCTAGTGATAAGCCCAGAGAAGGAGTCATGGAGGAGTTAACAAGAATACAAATTACCAAACTATTTGTCTAGAACATGAGCTTCCAGCCAAGAGACTGCCCTTATTCTTGTGGCACCAGACAAACACCAACTTCTCAATCAATGAACTGCTGGTATAACTGTCCAGGGTGAAAATACTCTGTATTCCACCTGGACATAGTGACATATTGCAACTTGCAAATAGTTCTGAAGCTCACTCATGCTGGTTCTGCCCAAATGCAGTAAGCTCAGAAGTGTCATTCTGTGATAGAATGTCACAAAGTGGGTATATCCAGATTCAAGTCCAAACAAAGATACCATTCAACAATCTTTTTGATAGACAATATAAAAAAGTTAGCCTAAACAAATAGCAATGTTTTATCCTGAAGACCTGGGAAGTTCTTGCCACGTGAATTATATAAATAACTGAGTGTTGGACCTAGTCGTATTATGCAGTGCGATCCAGCATCTCGATGTTTGTTCTGAGAACTTTACTAGGCAAGGCAGGAAAGCTTCCTGAACATAAGCTTCACCTTTAGTGGCATGTACTTGACCACCACATAGCATACATGCCTCAGATGAAGCTGACTTCTTCAGATAAGTTGTTTATGTGTGCCCTTGTTTGTAGATCTGATCATCCACCGAGGCTTGGAAATAACGCACAGGAGAATCCAATCACTTTACTCCTGATGCTGTAGTGTAGATTCTTAAAGGGCATGGTGAGAGGCACGGCCAGAGGTTTATTGGCCAGTGTAATTTACAAAGGCTAATGTTGTGAAGGTGTAGAAGTTGTTTGGGGGCCAAGTGTAGCATAGTATAAATTTGATTCATGTTCAAAAGTGACCATTTAACAATTCTATTTCTAGTTTTATTTTTGAGAAGGAGACTAGAATGAATTTTACTAAGTTCAACCATTATAATTTAGTCTGCCGAATTCCTTCATGGGAATTGCATAAGGTAATTGAGGCCTCCAACCAGACAGCAATTAGATTGCTCTGGTATTTGATAAATTAGCTTTATTGGGTACCCAACAGTTTTGCTTTTACCCTGTGAAATCTGTACTCAGAGGCCAAGTTCCTTTGCAGTACTGTTATGCTTCTCCTTGGAGCTCTGGCTTCGGTTCCAATTTGTAAGAGTAAAATGGATCCCAAGCCCCATTTATAAAATACGATTCAGCTTAATTATTGAAAGAATATATTTTATATATAAATATATTAATATATTTAAAGAATATAGATTAAACAATAGTTACATCTATGTTTGTTGGAAAATTTCTCATGTCACAATGTTCTTGTAATAGATCAACTTCTAAGAGAGTTGTTCTTAAACTTTAGCATTCATTGGAATCACCTGGAAGTCCTGTTAAAACAAATTACTGAGCCCCAGTCACAGATGCAGTAGATCTTAGGCGAGGGGCGGGGGTCTGAGAATTTGCATTTCTAACAAATTTCTAACAAGGTGTTTTTGATCTGGCCCCTGACCACGATTTGAGAATCACTGCACCAGGGAACACATGTTTTTACCAATCTCTACCCAACTCTTTCTAGTTTTAAATCTCTAGACCATAATACCCATTCAGGCTTGTAATGGACTGAGTTGTATCCCCTCACCCCCATCCCCACCCCAATTTACATGTCAAAGTCCTAAGCCCCAGTACCCTGGAATGTCGGTATATTTGGAGATAGGGTCCTTAAATAGGCAATTAGGTTAAAACAGGTGGGGCTCAGCCAATTGAGGCCTTAATATGTAAAGACTGACTTGCCCTGAGGACAAAGGAATGTGCCAGCAGACTGCCTTTGGATTCAGGCTGCAACGTCGACCCTTCCCTGGGTCTCCAGCCTCCTGGCCTGCCCTGCACACCTCCTTTGGACTGGACGACCTCTACAAATTCGTGAGTCAATGGCTTAAAACCTTTCTCTCTTTCTCTACACACACATATACATTCTATTAGCTCTGTTTCTCTAGAGAACCCTAATACAAAGTCTTATTTTCATTTGGTTTCTGGCTGACGCCTGAGGATAAACCTTATGAATATTTTCCAGTAAATAAAAGCACTGAGAATTCAAATGTCATTGGCTTTCCTCTTATACACTCATCGTTTAATGCCTTTTATTATCATTCATTCTGATGTAGTAAATACATAGGGGCTGTTTTTTTGCTCATGAAGACAGCTCTCCATCAGGGGGATCATTCTTTGAGTTGCTTTTTTAATAGTTTTGTTTGTGGTCAATGTTATAACAATACTATGTTTCCCAAGTATGTAACTGTTTATTTGGACTGTGGTTTAACTAGAGGAGCTATTTCAGGCTCTTAATATGCTGGGGAGTCATGTGGCATTTCCTTGGAGTATTCTGAGTGCTTTACAAATGTGTCAGTATAGTTAGATATGGTGCCTTATTATCTTCATTTTAACTTTTCCCAAAGTCCTGCCTCACACACTGAGGATTTAATGAGCTTTCACAGAGATCTCTACATCAAAACAGCTCTTGGGGAGTCATAAGCTTTACTGAGCTTGCTCTCTTTTCA
This sequence comes from Pteropus vampyrus, assembly GCF_000151845.1. NCBI lineage: Eukaryota > Metazoa > Chordata > Mammalia > Chiroptera > Pteropodidae > Pteropus > Pteropus vampyrus. The sequence goes on along the minus strand of NW_011888790.1, from coordinate 12,521,976 downwards.
TCTTTTGTTGCAGTTTTTTTCTACCTCTGGCATGGATGTGATTAAACCTAGGGGACTACTTAGGTTTGCAGCACAGAGGAAACACCTGTGAAAATCTGCTTCTTAAGCTGCCCATCCAAGTGGGGGTATTTCTCAGGCTGCCTTGTGTTAAGTTAGCTTGAACAGAAATTAGAGCCTCCGGAATTGATCAAACCTAGATAACCACTGTAAAAAAGACTTATCAAACTTGAAACTCAGATCTTATCTCCTAGAGCTTGGAACCTTGAACTTGTGTTCAGACTGAAAGGAAAATCACACATGTTTAGATGGCAGCACCTGCTGGTCAAGTGTGATATGGCAGCTCTAGGAAGGAGTCTGTACTTCCAGGCACGAAGGAGCTTTTTCCAGGGTGTTTGGTGTGTAGTGTTATGGAAACTTTTTGTGGGAGAAATTCTTAAGCCTGTGAGGGGCGGAGTGTAAATTGACTCAATCTGGAGGGTCATGTCCAGTGTCAGAAGCTTCTGTGAAGGGCTCCATGGCTCTGAGTGCTAAAGTACTCATTCTGCAGACAGTGCAATATGTATTTACCAGTGCTATGAGAAATCTGCAGGGGCAGCTCACCTTCTCATTTTCTTTCTATCTGATATTTAATTCAACATCTATCTTCCATGTGGTAATCTCCTATGACGCATGAAATAAAGTGGAAAATAAAAAAAAATTTCCTGCTAGCCAACAAAAGTACTCAGAAAGTCGTTTATTCAAAAATGGTAAACCTGGGCCTTTGTTACAGGTATATAATTGGGGGGATTATATTAGTAATTTAGTGTACAAAGTATTGAGTATTTTGTAGCTGCAGTATAACAAATAGTTAATAGCTGTTTTGTGGACTATAAATAAGTCTCCCTAAATTTATTATGAAGGATTTAGGAAAATATGGATACTTGTTTTCTTTACCGAGTATGGAATGATGACCTTTTAAGTTCACTATAAGTTATTTTATTTTTGATATGATAATACATCAACTTAAATTGAGTTCTCTCTCCCTTGATATTCTTCCTGTACCTTCTCCTTTCATTAGTATACTACATATAGACCAGGAGAAGAAATATCTTTAATTCATGAATCTAATATTACTATTAAAGTCTATAATAAATGTTCAGTTCTCTATTTCATTAGTTAATCTACAACTAAGTCACTCAGGAATATTTGTATGCAGACATGATCGATCGATATCACTTCTATAACCAGTCTCCCTCTCTCTTTTTCCTTCCTTTTCACTCATTTATTTGTCAAATGTTTAATGCTTATTATGTATCAGGTTCTTTAAAATCATCTTGGCATTTAAAAATGATATAAAAAAATTTTGTGTGGTGTGTAAAATTAGTTTTCAAACATTAGGATTCTCATGAGATTCATCTATTTAACTTTAATTGTATTGATAATTACAGAGGTAATTTTATGTACCCAGGCTAATCCATTTAATGACTAAATACACTCAATTACAAAATAACTTTATTGTATAAATATGTTAATGGTAAGATTAAACTTATGATCCAGATGTTTTAGCATTTGAATGACAAGAGGCAGAACATATCATCTGTTTTTTTGAATGATGCAGTGGAAATCTGTTTCTATGAATTCTAGTTAGGTATTAGTTTATTGATGTAAGCTGAAACAAGTTCTCTTTAACATAAAATAAGCCCAAACTCAATTACTATCCCAACAGTCAAGCGTCTTTAAAAATGTATGAATTCTGAAATGTCAACCTCTAAGATGAGACATGAGAATAAAGGGTGGATTGTTTGTCATCAACTTCTGATTGGTATTGATCTTTATGAGTTAAAATGGATTCATATTTGGATACTGAATTATCTTGCAGACTCTGTTTTATATACTGTCATAGCAATCTATCTTTATCAGTGTTTATCAATTGCCTACACAGGTTAAACCTGACACACTGTTAGAGCTTCTTCCTGTAATTTTCTGCAGTTGCATTTTCACTGTTTTCAATTTTTACTTCCCAGTAAAGCAATATTATTTCCATTTCGACAACTGCTCTGGTGATATCCCAAATCATATTCACATCTGCTGGTCCATTGCAATTCAAGTTAATACCTAGCTATATTCCCCTAGCGTTTACCTTGTGCTTATCACCCAGCTATCTGGGCTACGTGGACAGTTTGTGTATTTGTCTGATTTTAAATAATACATGTGACCAGATGCTAAAGCATTAGAGCAGATTGCAGCCTAATAATATATTACCTCTTCAATGCAGTCCCTGTTATAGTTTTCAAGTTGGTCAGAAACAAATTATACATTGAAATGGCAGCTGTTTCTGGTCCTCACTCTCCCAGAATGGAACAGCATAGAGATATTTGGGTTTGGCAGAGGGGTAAATATTGGTGGAGTTGCTCCATCTTGCTCCTTTCTCAAGGAGTGGAGGCAATCAGGGATAGGGTGGGGAAGGTTGGAAGGAGACTGACAGAAAAGTCTAAAAAGAGGCTTTCAGGATTGTCTATCCAGACACGGTTAGACTAGATATACTCAGATTTCTTTAACAACTGGACCAGAATAATCTTGATTAAATTAACCGAATCATCTATTTTATGTACATCAAACATGTATATATTTTTTTTCTAAAATTTTGCATCAGCTTAAATTGGTTTGCCTTTCTTAATATTCTATACTCTGTCCTTTGTATGTGAAATTATGTGTCACAGGTAGGGTATAGTAGCTAGTGAAGAAGTACCCTCCATCTTCCTGTCCTCATTTGCTATAAACCAGTGTATTGTCTTGTGTATCAACAATCTGTGTATTATTCACTATGTTTTATATAAATCTTTGTACAACTGACAGTTTTACTATGTATTTTGGAATCTATGTACACTGCTTGTTTTTCCTATTACATGTGGTTTTTCACAAGGCAAAAAGTTGATGTGGTTTTTGTAGGTATGCTAGAAAACAAACATTTTTTTAGGAAACAGTTTGTAATTGTTTATTTTTCAAATTGTCCAAAGTATATTTCCATGGAAACTTGCCTGTTTAGGGTATTTCAAACATGTATTTTAAAAAGATTGAAAATGTGGCAGCCACAGAGATACTCTCACATAACAATATCTAAACGGTCCTTCTTTGGAGAAAAAAATGATTAGTAGCAGGATGTCATATCTCACGCATCTGTTGGTACCCACTCTTCAGAAAGCATTATTTTTGTGGTGATATGTGCTGTTCGCGTGGTGTAAATGTGGCACGTTAAGAGTTAAAAATGTATATAAATTGAAGAGTGTTCAATAATGGATTGGTATTTGCTGTATAGCAAACAAAATTGGCTGTATGATGGCCTCAGTTTTAGTTGTGACATCTAGCATTCTACCCATTGTCTCCCAAACCGCATGTGCAGGTTTGTACTACTACTTGATATTTCAAAATTCCTTGGTTTCTGATCATAACAAATCAGTCATTCTGAATAAAAATCCATCTGTTTCTCACTTTCCTAAGTGGTGTAATCATGTGTAATTTGTACTGTCTCCTTATAACTGTTGGGGGATCAACTAAAGATTCTATTTCAATGATTGCAGAAGGTAATGTTCTCTTATCTTTGCTCTTTGCAGCATCTTTTCCACATTCAGAATATAATGAAAACAGGCCACTTTAGCTCTTGGCCATCTTCTGAATGCATACTTTGGAGTTAATGACCTATGGATTGTGTCATTCTTCATTTAATTAGTTTTTTAAAAAATTTTTTACTCCTGGGGGCTTTCAAAAAATGTTTTTAAAGTGATATGATTCTGGCATCCCAGAAGTATACATTTCAGAACTGTCAAGGAATTTTTGAAAGTTTCTTTTACTGTGTTTAAAAAACCACCGTGTTCTTTGTTATCTCTAAGTTAGTGTTTATCTCTAAGTTAGTGTTTCTTGTTTCTCAAAGGGTAATTTCAAGACATTGTGTTAGAATAACTAGGGGTCAATATGCAGATACCTGAGTCCCTATCTCAGATACTGAATGAGAATTACTGGGGTTGGTCTGGGCACCAGTGTTTTTAATAAGTATCCGAGGAAATTCTAATGCACTCAAGTAATTAAGAACAACTGTTTAACCACTGGGCCTGGAAACTGTAACTGGTCTTAAAAGTAATGATTATTGCCTTGCTTCTAGTGACAATATTTGCCCTGAGTAGCTAGACTGAAACACATTAAAGACTTTGAATTCAGCTTAGAGATTGAAAATTGAGCAAAAAATTCTTGGATACTTCCGGAGTTACATTTAAAATTGTGTGCTATTACATGTTCTAGAACTGAGAGTTGAATCTCTTCAACCATTAAAGTGGAGTAACAGCATTTTATGGTGAGATGAGAAAGAACATGAGTATAAGTATACTGCTAAGGTGCAGTACACAATGATTAGGGAGCCAGACTAACTTGATTTGAATTCTAGCTCCACGTCTATAATTATGGATAATTATTTAAACTTTTAAATTTTCAGATCCCTTATCTGCAAAATGATGATTATAGTACGTACCTCATAGGGTGGGATGAGCTATTCACTGTGCAACACTTAACATAGTGCCTGATTCACATCAAGTGCTTAGCAAATGGCAGTATCTTAAATTACTTTAAAAATGTTCTTGGTTTTCATATATGTGTATATGTTGAAGAGAAAAAGGACATAGGTAAAGATACTGGTGTTGAAAAGTGGTCAAGGAACTGGAAAAGTATTAAATGGGTACTGCAGATATTTTCTGACCCAGCTCCATCTATGTACAATGCAGAAGAAAAGATGTACAACGAATGTAGAGATTCTTTTATGTTAATGGCATTAAGTGTTGGTCTTCATGAGATGTCAAAGATTTTGGATTAAATATATTACCTAAAAAGTACTCAAACAGCTACTTCCTAAGAAAAGGGTTAAAATATGTCAACTTAATTGCATGTATTGGTCAGCTTCTCCATTCTAACTTCCAGCAGCTATTTGTATGCCAAGCATGAACAGTCTTGGTCCATATATAATTAGATATTACAGAAATTTCCAAGACCGTCTATTGTCATTTTAGCCTCTCTTCTAGCGACTATTATTTGGGCATTTCTTAATGTATTGACATTATGAACAACTTTTAAAATAAACAATTTAAATCCTAATTGGCATTCCCAATCAAAGGCATATAAAAGAATTTTATGTCTTTCATAATATGCACATAGAAGGAATAAGAAAGCAATTGTAACTGGCTAGAAATATTCCAAAAATGTCCGCAGAGCTGACATTTTATTAGCATCATATTTGAAATATTTCACTATAACTTTTATTCTTTACTGTGACTTCTTTTGATAGGTCAGCTTTCTAAACCTTATTTAATAAAAAAAAGTAATAGATTCACTTATTTTAAAGAAGGAAGAGGATTTAGATGTTAAATAGCTTAATTTTTTCATTAAAGAGGTTAATGCCTGGCCAAATTATGTGACTTGCCCATGGTTATCGTTCTAATTATAGTGCAATTGCAACCAGAACTCAGTGCCCTCCTCATTAAACTTAACTAAGGTAGAAAAAAGAGGCAAATCTTTACTTACGAGTTATCACTAAATTCCTAGTTGCTTCTCTGGGCCACTGCGGTCCCTGAAAGTTACTGTCTCTTCAAGCAAAAGTGTATAATATGTGCGAAAATATTTCTGTTACAAAGTTAGATAGAATAGTCAAAAATTATAAGGTGGGTAGTAGAGTAGAGATAGCAGAGGTCTTGCAAGTGGAGATAAATTGAGATAAGATAAAGACAGACTAAGATATTAGCATGATCGTGACTTGCAATAATATGTATGTCTAAGCTCAAACTCATTTCCTTTATTCCCCTACAGGCAGGTGACTGGGAAGATATCTTTATGTCCAATGTGTTCAGAATTACTTTACGAAATGCTGTAACAGGTTATTCTTCCAATAGAATGTCTTTCATGTAGGTTAATGTTGGGAAAGAAAGCAAGGAGGATGAGAAGAGTGCAGAACTATGGAAACATTGGCTATGTACCGGGTCGAAGAGAGGTAGGGAGTGATGGGGAAACTGAAGCAACTGTGAAGATGTTGCAGGGGCACTCACAGACCCAGGGATGCATGAGACTCTAGGCATGGATACCTGGAAGTTACTTCAGGAAAAGGCACTGAGAATTTTTATATACCATTACTAAATTACAGAGATTACATTTATAATAGATGTTTAAAGGCCCAAATACCAGAGAATTCCAGGAATGCATAGTAGGTATTAATATTTTTAATAAAAGCACAATGGGCATGAAAGATAGCCCATACAGCAGAAAACAAAAGAATGAAATGGGCAGAAAAATATCTCAAGGACATATCTGGGGACAAATGTGGCTATTTCCAAAGGAATCTTATATTTGTGAACTTTCTTGGTTGAAAATTTATCATTTCAAATACATTTTTTATACATATATCAATATATATTATAACATGTGTAACAACTATAACTTTTGACAAGAATCACATTTCTTTAGAGGGGAATGTGGTACGTTTCTTGAGGAATGGTTTAAAGCAATTTTAAAGCAATTTTATCTAATAGCAAGATGATGGACTAGACAACCCTTAGGGGTTAATTCAAGGCTCAGGATTTGCCATTTGTCGATTTAAAGTAGCAGTTCTGACAGCATGAGAAAGTATTAGAGACCGCAGCAATGACATTCTTCTGCACTATCTTAATCTTGGGCTAGCTTGAATTTTCCAGACCAAGTTTGTTTTCCTTTTGACTGCAGGATTTTTCTGGCTTGTTCACTTAATGATAGAACACTTTATCCAGCTAACTGGCAAAAGCAGGAAAAGAAGCAGTCTTTGGAGAGTTATGTATCACAGTGTACATTTTCACCTGAGATACCAGGAGCATGTTCATGGATTTTTCCCCATCATTTAGTATGCTCTCATATAACACATTTTTCTGAATTAAAAAATGGATAATCAAATTTATACCTAGTTGATTGATGCTCCTCTCAAATTGGTAACTTTGGTCTAATACACCAATTTATTTTAAAACCCATAATAATCTGCATATGTAGTCTAGTTTACAATTTTGCCCTGATACCATTTTGAATTGTAAATTCTGGTACTCTGCCACCAGTAATTTTGGTATCATGACTTTAATTTTAATTGTGGGTGCCTTTTTGGGGGGATGAGCTTAAAGATTCCAGTTATGTTTTTAAGGCTAATCAGACTTGAAAAATCAATGAATATACATAAACCTTGATTGAGCATCCACAAATAGGTAGAAAACAAAATACACAAAGTCCACAATCTCAAGAATTCATTTCCAATAGCTGATTATATAGTCCTTGTCTCTGCAGAGTTTGAAAAATTCTTTTTTTGATAGCAGTTTCACACTGAAATCCTATACCTCACTCCACCCCACCAACTATTTATTACAAATTGTTTGGTGGGAATGTTACCAGAAAAGAGTAAACGATCAAACAATAGTTCAAAGATTTGGGTATTAAACACCTATATACAAACAAATTAGGAACATACTGTCTATGTGATTTAGGAGAAAGCCAATTACACCTATCATAAGTGATGATGATGCCTCATATCTGCCAATGATACTGAATCAACTTTTACTCTTGTTTGCTTATATACTTCTATTCAAAATTTGAAATGATAGAACTATAAGTTAAAATTATGATCGTGGCTCTAAGTATATGATGCTTCAGATCTCCCAGGATAGTGCCAAAAATTTTTGTCAAAATAGTTATTCACCTCCATGCCATAGAATTTTTATCTGTAATCCATATGGTTAGGCACTGTAAAGCCACTTAAAAAATTTAATGTTGAACTCAAATTTTACATGCCAGTGCTGAACTAAATATTAAACACTTTTTTATAGCTAGTTCAGGTATAGGCTACTTCGGTTACAGAATTACAGGTATAAGAGAATTATAGGCATGTAGGAGATTGTCTAAAGATTATTTTGGGATTGGGAGGCTGGATGAGAAAAGTGAAAAGGATTAAGAAGTACAAATTACCAGTTAAAAGAATTGGGGATATAAAGTACAGCATAGAGAATATAGTCAATAATATTATAATAACTTTGTATGGTGTCAGATGTGTACTAGACTTATTGGGACGATCATTTTGTAAGGTCTATAAATATCTAACCACTATGCTATACACCTGAAACTAATACTATTATATGTCAGCTGTAATTAAAAAACTAAAAAAAATATTTTTGGCTTACAAACCTAATCATATAAAATTTGGTTTATATTTTATGTATAAAATAAATGTTTTAAAAACTTACACAAAAGCTTTTATATTAGCAATTGCAATGAGCATATGTTTAAGTAAATAATACTTAAATCCACTGGCTATTTTTCAAAGCTGGGAACTTTTCTTCAGCTGCTGTGTTTATTGTATAGTTCAGTGCTTAGTGACTAATACAAAAACATGATGCATATAGAGAATTTGCTTTAATTACTAAAACTCAGTTTCCTATATTTATGAAAAATCTTCCAGATTAAAATGATCAGCTTGTACCCCGCCCTCAATATTAAGTTCTCCAAAGGAAAGTAAATCCTCTAGCTGAATAATCTCGTTGAATGACACAAATGATACTATTAGATTCTATTTTCCTCAGAGAATTTCTAAAAGATATGATCCAGATCCAGGAGAGGTTATATTCTTGGGGGCCATTTATCACACTTCAGTTTTTATAGTGTTCTAGAGATGGATTCATCTTGTTAAGCTCATCAAAATAATAAAGACAAAGAAGGATTAGCATCTTTAGAAAGGCACAGGTGTTTTACATGATTAAGAAGTCAGAAGTGCAAAGTAAAAACTAGTTTAAAAAAATTTTTGTGTCTGAGTTATCTAGGGATTCACTCCTTCATAAGAGGAAAGATTTTGAAAGCTGTTGTAACAACAAATAAACTTAATTAAATTCTGATCATTCCATTGTGTGTTTTGTCTAGCTGTAAATTCTGCAAGGGACAACAGCAAAATGTACATAAAGGGTAGAGAAGTAAAAAGCTTTTTTGTTTTTGGTTTCCTTTTGAAAAACATTTTAAAAAAACAAGAATACTCATCTGTATCATTAGTTTATTTTGCTATTGTTCCATGTTGAATAGGATAAAAGTTTCTGTAGTTAGGAAATGGAAATATGTGTCTGTTCTACAAAATATATAAGGACCTCTATCATCAGGAATAAATGTTTTAATAGCTATATTTGCTGATAATAATTTCCCTTAGAGAATTTATAGGAGACGTGGAAAGTGATCCTATGTTGCCTATAGTACCAAACACCACAGAGACTACTTGGAAAAAAATCTTAGGTTTTATAAACAGCCTAGAGGTGCTTGCATTTCTACAGAATCTTGTTTAGTAATCTGAAGAGGGATCTGTACTGTGTGACATTTATATTCATTAAAACCCAGGATCTCTACACAGTATTGGAGTACAAATAATTTGGCATAGTTTGAAAGTGATAAACCTATTTTTTCCTCTGACTCTATACGTGTAGCAAGGCTAGGAGTGAGGTGCTGATATCATATCATTTTAACAAGGCTGAACACTTCCAGAAGGGCAGTACACTTGTACATTTTTGAATTTTTGATAAAGCTTTATTTTTTTCCTATTTTCCTCTCTGAATTCTAACTTTCTGTTTTTTTTCTAACTTTCTGTTTTTTCCCTTCTATAAGTTCTTCACTATCTATGACTAACAAGGGGAGAGAATCGCCACCCCTCTTTTCCTGGCAAAGTCAGGGAGTGGGGAAAGGAATGAGTTCCTCAAGAGGATGTGGAAGGGAGCAAAGCACGTATGTTTGTGTACTTTTGGAAATGAATTTCTTGGGGTTAGAGTATCTTCCAAACATTATCCTGAATCACGTAGGGACCTGAAACTGAGTTAGGGGGACAATAATCTCTCAGAAAGCATAAGGAATCTGACCTTCTCTTTTGCACTAGGAATGAACTCTAATGAACTATAGGCAAAGGCATCGTATTTTTAAGAAACGCCTTCCACTTCAACCAGAGAACAGTCTCATCACTTAGTCACTTCCCTGAAGTAACAGACTCTCACCACTGAGAATCACTGTGTCATTTCTACTTGAAGCAGTTCTTTAACAGGGGGCGGGTACCTTGACAACTGATTAAAAAGCACGTTGACTAAAATGGTCTTAATAAGTGTGTCTCGTGACCTCCCTCCCCTGTGGTCTCATCAGCAGGCAATAAACTAGACTCATTGTCCTCAATTCTCATGTAAAAACCTATCTGTCAGAGAAGTAATTACCTAGCCAGATACATGCCCCTCTGAGGCAAAGCCCAGAAATCATTATAATACTCTATAATTAGTGTTTATTATTTTATATCTATGTATGTCAGTGGAAGTACAAAAAAGTACCCCTCAGCTGGACAATCCTATCATAACAAGACATAGGAAATATTAACGTAAAAGCTTCTTATTGTCTGCCTTTCTTTGCCATGGCAACCTTAAATCAGCTTGCTTCCAAGTAATTTGTAGCTCAACCACAGTCCCTAACCGGAACACAGCAGACCTGGCATTTCATCCCGGAGTGTCTAAAGCTTTAGCCTGACAACAGGTATAGGTATTATCTTGACAAAGACCTGTATGATAAGCTCCTCATTTTTCTCTACAGGGACAAGTAGTACATTCAGGGCTTGTTCTTGGCAGATGTTATTCTAACAGAAATTCAGAATTCAAATCCTTCAAACTCCCTGCCATGCTGTGTGCTAGATGGGGAGTAAGTACACAGAGATGCTCCTGCATTTCAATGGAGTGCTGTTACCCAGACCTTGGCTTTCGTTGCTTTGCACTTTGTAACCATAGTAGCTCTTTTATCTTCAAGGAGATTTGGTAAGAATTATCTGATTTGATGGGAACTTGAACGTCTCAACTATAGAGTTTTACAAAGTTTAGGTATACACTTTTATGTTTGAACAAAAAATAGGTTCCTTTAGGGAGAGAAAAAAAAATGAAAGTGCAACCCTTTAAAAGATCAAAACTGTTGTGTTTTAAAGTAGAAATTAAGGAATTCAGAATGACAGTGTTTTAGCTTAATGTAGGCCACTGTAATGAGAAGTAATCCCAAGAGATGATAAGTAGACAAGGGCATAGAATTTAGACGTTGTCTCTAAGCCATAGTTATTTATAGGCGAGGCAACCCTTTGTTGACCTCACAGATTGCAAGAAACTTGTCAGTTTACAATCCCTTATTTTTAATATACTTTTTTATGCCTACAGTACCTGGTCGTCCTAGTTGGTCTCCCATCCAAGTACTAACCAGGCCTGACCCTGCTTAGCTTCCAAGATCAGACAGTATCGGACTTGTTCAGGGTGGCATGGCCATAGACAGCCATAGTTATCTTGACTGCAAAATGTTGGTATCGATAGTATGTATTTCTTAGAAATACCATAGGAATTAAATGAAGCAAAGCTTGTCAAGTATTTAGCACAGTGCCCAGCACATGATAAACCCCAAATAAGGTTAGCAGTTACTTCTACTCTATTAAACCACAGTCTTACACATTGCTGTTAATCCTCTTCTGTGGGTTTGACATTCTGGGACACAGCCTACACTCTAACTTTGAGATCCTATGTATACGTGGGCTTGCTTAAGCAGGACCAGAACATTTGGGGTTTCAAGAAGAAAGGAGGCATAAGTAGGTATTTCTAGGAGATAATGACGTTAGGGGGAAAGACTGCAAAATTCCCCTTGGGGAATTACAAAGAAAGCTTTTTCCATTCTGCTAAATAAGCCCTCTTCATTTTTAGGAAAGCACTTGCTTGACCGCAGGCACATATGGAGGAGTGATAGGTATTTGCTGATTGGCTGACTTAAGAAGGTATAAATACGAATAAATACGCTGGAGGAACACATTTCAAGCTGGATCTTTGCCAGAGTCTCTCTGAACTCCCAGAACTATCTGTCTTTCAGAGTATGCTAATTAGTTCCCGCTGTTAATATTTTCTCAAAAGATCTAAATGACAGGTGTGTTATTTCTTCTTTTTCGGGGGGCTTGGGGGGGGGGGGGGGTGGGAGTTGAAGGAGTGTTGAAAGGCCAGGATTCGAGTTAAAATCCTAGATTAACCTTCATAGCAAATGGAATCTTTTTAAGTAAAATAGGTCAATTCTAAAAGTTTTCCAAGGAGGTCAAAATGTTTCTAGAAAGGGGTTTTAGATTCCCAATCAGAAAATACGATCCAAGTGGATTTAGAAGACATAATTCGGATTATCGGTGCAGTCATTTACTTCCTGGAATGAACTTGGCAAGTTATTTAGCTTCCTCAGGCCTATTTTCCCATCTTTTTAATGGGGTAAATAATACCTATCTTTGGTTTGTGATAATAAAATGCTATAATGCATGTAAAGTATTAAGCACAATGAATGGAATATATTCCCTTTTGGAAAATTTTAGTATCCTCTTAGTAAACATGTTTGTCAAAGTTAGAGTGCTATTAGATGATGTTTCAGCTTACAAACTTATCTATGATTGCTACATTAAGAAGCAAAAGACACAACAGAGAGGTCTATTTGAAATCACAGCTTTCCAGGGGTTTGCTACTGAACTTGGAAATAAAGATTTCAAGTAACCCAAAAGCTTGGGCTAATGATGACTTTCCACAAAACACCAGGAAGTGTCATGTGGAGTTAGAGTGTTACAGTGGTCGCTCTTATTTGTGTGGGCTTTGCTTTATGACTCCTGGTGGATGCCTGAAATTATGGCTAGTTTTTCTCCTAAACATAATCTTTTCACTTAAAGCACTTTAAGGCTTCTCTTTGTCTTTGAATTGCCACCATCACTACTTTTGTGCTTTGGGGTACAAAGTAAAATAAGAATTACTTAACACAAGCACTGCAATACCACAACAGTTGACCTGTTAACCAAGGTGGCTACTAAGTGACGGACAGGCAAGGAGTGTATATTATCTGGAGATGCTGGGCAAAGGGAAGATTCATATTCCAAGTGGGATGGACATCATGCTTTTCAGAATGATGCACAATTTAAAACTTATGAATTATTTCTGGAATTTTTCATTTAATATTTTTGAACCATTGACCACAGTAACTGAAACTTCGAAAAGTGAAGCTTCGATGGTGGGAGGGGACTACTGTATTGTGTAGCTTAGTCTGCTCTGAGATTTTAGGATGTTTACATGGTCCTTGGAACTACTTGGAAGGGTATACAGCTGGCCCCTTTTGGTAGCCTTTAGTAGGCCAACTTTCTTTATTCTTTGAGAATGTACATGTCATTACCCAGAAATATTTTCAAAGAGATTTTAAAAATGATAAGGTTTCCTTTTGTGGTGTTCTTGCAACCTAATTAAGTAATCCGGTGATTTGTTATATCAAGCATATCCCATGGTCTTGCCTGCATTTTGATTAAATTGCTAAAAAACTCTGCTGATGTGCTTATTGGGTCTGAGGACCATTTACTAAACCTATTCTCAACTGAAAATGAGGATGTAAATTGTCAGAATCATGACAGGAACACTAGGATTAAATACTTTTTTTTTTCCCCCTCAGGAGGAGATTACCATGCAAAGATGTAGAAGGTAACAGATCCCTGATTCCTACAACCATTTTGAAAAGAAACACTGTTTTCAAACACATACTCATTTTTTTAAGGACTTAGGTAGTCATTGTCATGACTTTCACAAATTTCCTAGGCTCTGTAAGCAAGTAATTGTTATGAGCTTTCTTAATTTGGGCTGTAAAGTCAACTAATGACCATTTTTAGTTATGATATTAGTGTTTCTTCAAGGGGGTCCTTAGGTCGTATCTGTGTGTGGGCATTCCGGCATGTTCCTTGGGTTAATAACTGTTGATCTGGATTCCAATCTTTATATTTTTGTTCTTGGCATGAGTTTGTGATTTAATGCTAATGTCTCATCAAAAGCATTTGTCCAACTGCAGGTCATGTTTTGTTTTTGTAGCCAATGTGGTTAGTAAATTGTGCTTTTGACCTTCACAAGTGGTTCTTAGATCAGAATGGTATTAAGGTCACTGCAAATAGGAACCCAGACTTACTTTTGATAAAGTTTATGAGGTTGCTAAAGTAACCTCTCATCTGTTGATTCTTTTAAAAGTTATTTTCTTTAAAAATTCATTTCTGTAAGTTGAGTCAATCTAGCCTGTTTAGTAAAAAAAATCACAAAGATTGTTTCCAGTAGACTGTTTATTTTGGAGTGTTAAGAGTTGGTATTTATGTGTCACAATTATATAACAATAGAAGATTCTCCAAACTAGGTCATACTTGTGATGTTTCTGAAGGTTTCTAGATCTGTCCTGGAGAAATGCATGCATCAGTAAATGAGATTGAATTGGAAGGATTTCATAAAGAATTTAAGCCTTGAGTATCTTCTAGTTATTGAGGAAGAGATTTATAAGGGAAGAGAAATTTGAATTTGATAATCTAAGAGATAAGTATTTTCAGTATGTTGTGTGGCATAAAGAAGGAATGAAAATCCAGGATGAGGATTAATGTGGGGATGAGGATAAGTGCCATGGTGTATAGCCTATGTTTTATACAGTTAATGGCTTTAAGAATTAGATGATAAAAGAATAAATAAAATACCATACCTTTCAAATGTACTTGACATGATAATCACCAACGTTTAACACATAGTAGCTATCTCCATTTGTTCTACTAATTGGTATCATAAATTAAACATGTTCCAAAGGAAGCCCATCCTGTCCACTCTCCCCAAACCTGGCCTATTGTAGATTCCTCATGAAGGAGGATTTCCTGTTTTATTCACTTCTATATCCTTAGCCTCCAGACCTGCTTAGCACATAGTAGGTGTGTTATGTTCTTTTTTTTTTTTTTAATTAATGAGGTAATAAAACTATTAGAGAAGAAGGGGCAACAAACATTAGATATACTCTTAATAAATTCAATAGCTATTTTTGGGTACTTATTATGTGTGTAATTGAATATTGTCTTTAAATCTTCACTGAAATGCCAAGTTACCCTTAATATTTTGGACATAATAATGCTAGAATACATATAACCATTATTTATGTATGCATAGAATACATCTATAAATACATATCCATAGAATGTACATTTAGGACACTGAATGAGTATATATCTCTTCACTTATTTTGGTTAACAAGTTAGTAATTGAAAATTAAAACTTAAAAAATCCTAGTAATCTCGTTACATTTGGACAGAGTTTTCTTGGAAAGAACTCATTTTCAGAAATATAATTAAATCGTCTTCTCATGTATACCACCTCCTGTTTAATTTTATTCGAGAGTGGAGTGATGACAAAATATGTGTTGAAATGCAATTATAGGCATTCCTTGGAAAATAACAAGGTTTTTTTACATAACAGATTTGGTATGCTGAGGAAATTTTGTATCACTTCAGCATCCTGGATTTTCTCAATTTCTAATCACTCCTAAAGGATTGTAGAACTAAAAGGAAGAAAGGAAAATGAAGTTGTTTATGTAGCAATGGCAATATGACCAATGTCTGAATTTTCAAAAGCAACTTTCTTATGTAAATGAGGTTAGATTTCAGGATACAGTCATAATTTCTTGGAAGTTTGAAGGATGACAGAAACCGAAGATAGTGCTTTTAAAAATCTCTATGATTTAAGTAGTCCTATGAATTTTTATATTCTATCACTAGAATGGTTAGGAGTTTCCAAGTAGGCCATTAGTACCCACCTTTATAAAAGGATAAATAAATTGGTTAAGAGTTAAGTGGTTTAGAAAGTAAACATGTTTAAAAACATGTTCCATTAATCTCTCAAAGGAAAGACTTAACAGTATGGTACAGAGTAGGTGCTCAATAGACATTTATTGAATGAATGAATGAACTTGAACAATAAAGAATAATTTGACATAAAAATCACACGTTGCTTCTGGTTAGCCCTGGAACAAGAGTCCTAGAAATCTGGTGATTAGATAAATTATATATGTACAACTTACAGTGTGACGTGATCTGATATTGGGTAGAGAAATATGAAGGTCTTTTGCAACTTACACAGCAGAAATAGAGATTCTTGTGGATCATTCCTGAAATGGGCAACTTGTCATCCTATTTCTGAGTTTAAGTTTAAAAGTCTGATGAATTGCGCATTGAAAAAATTTTGCTTCTCTTCAAGTCTAGCGCAGTATAAACTAGAAAATTGCCTACTTAGATTAAGAGAGTTTCTTGAAGAAAATGCATTGCAATGGAAGAGGAAAAAAAAATGAACTAAAATGTAATGGAATTAGAATTCTCTCAGAAAAATAAACATATGGATAAGATAGTTGCACAGAATGATTAAACATTTCTCTCTCACTGCCTTTGTTCCAAGTTTTAAAGGGTGCAACATATTTATCCTTGCAAACCAAAAAACCGGCATGGACACTGATAAAAGGAAAGGGTGGGAGATTGTAGGCTTTACGATCGGTTGATTTTTTTTCCCATTCATTCATTCATTCATTCCTTTTGAGAGCCTGCTCTGTCAGCATGCTAGGTACTTGGTGTACACTGATAATGCCATGGTCCTGCAATCTAGAGGGGACATCAGTCAAACATGTTGGCAGTGACACTCATGTCACCAGTTGTGACACTATGTGCAATTGGGAAGCAAACAGTGCAATAATAAAGAATAACAAGCCTTATGATAGGCATTATCTTCATTTTCAAATGAGAGAATTGAAATTTAGAGAAGAGAAACTGATTTGAGGTCTTATGTTTTGTGAGTGAAAGAGCTGGGATCCTACCCCAAGTCAGATTGACCGACTTCACAGACAGCTGGAATTGCTGTTCTAGAATCCTCCACTGCTGACTCAAACTCCCTGCTTAAACCTTCCAGTAGCTTCTCACTACCTCCACAGAATAATGTTCAATTTCCTTGACGGACCCTGCCTCTCTTTCCAACCTCACTTCTCTGCTGCAGCAACATTGTTTGCGGTACATCTGCACTTCCCTGTTGGTTTCACGCAGCCATGCCCTTTGGGCCTGTTCCCTTGAGCTGCATAATCTTTCAGCTCAGTTCTTTCTCCAGGAAACCTCCATGACAGCACCAGCTGGGGTTACCTACCTATCCTATTCGATCTTTTTCAGGGCTCAGTTAATTACTGTCTGTTGACCACATCTGGCTGCTGCATGTTTTTGTAGGCCATGAGCTAAGAAGGTTTTTACTTTTTAAGGGCTGAAACAAAACTAAAAGAATAATATTTCATGAGACAGGAATTTATATGAAATTCAAATGTCAGCATCCACAAATAAAGTTTTATTAGAACATAGCCACATCCATTCTTTATATATTGTCTATGGCTGTTTTTGTATTACAAGGGCAGAGCTGAACATTTGCAAGGGACCACATGGCCTAAGAAGCCTAAAATATTTACTATCTGGTCCTTTATAGGAAAGGTTTGTAGACTCCTGATCTAAATCTGACATGTTTCTTTCTAAGTGGCTTTTCCTGAGCCAGCTCTGAGTGTGAAGGCAGGTATCACATTTTATTCATCTTTGTATCTCCAGCTCCTAGCACACTGTGATACTTAGCAGGAAAGTACTTAATACATATTTGGTGAATGCATGATTTCATACTTTTGTCTCTAGGACAGTTTTTCAAATACCATCCTTCCCTGACCCTCCAAAGTGTCCCTTTTACAGGCTGAACATCCAACCATTCCCATTCCTTGTGTGACGTTGCAAGTCCTGAAACTAATCTGGCTTAGTGCCTCTATATATGTATTTTTCTTTTTAGATGTTATCTCTGAAATTTGTGCAGAGCTAACCATTTATCAGAATGTGTACCATTTTTACATAAAAATTATACATCACATTGATAAATTACAATGTATTGTTCTGGGTTAATGAGTAATTGATTTTTAAAGGAAGAAAAGTTGAAACAACATGTTTTTCTGCCAGTGGTAAGAGAAAAGAAAAAGTATTGTGTCCGGCAGGCTTTTGGTTTATAAATTAGAAACCTTTAGTCTTCTAGCATCTCCAGTGAAGAATTAGATGTTCCTCTAATTCTAAGAATTAGAATTAGAAACTATTAGAGTTTCTACTTTATATATATTTTTTCTTCTAAAATTAATAAAGGATTACAGATTTACTAAGATTTGAGGTACAGAGCCACAGTCACGGGCACGATTCACATGCAGTACTCAAGGGTTCCTGAGGGAGGCGAGAGAGCACCACAGCGAGGGGCAAGGTACACAGGGACCCTCACTTGTTTGCTTGCTTTTAGTATTTTGCTATGTACTGCAGTTCCTATGGGACAAGATATACAGATTTATGGATTATATTATTTAATTGTAACAAACTAATTCTTACAAAGTGAGCATAGCATGTTGCTTAAAATGATTCCTGAAGAACATTAACTGTGGCTTGAAAATTTAATAATGCAAATATATTTCCATGAGTGAAAAACAAGAATGACAGAGCTGGCACCTCTTGGACTTCAGGAGTGAGCTCTGTGTTGCTCATGATTAGAGGTGAAAAATGATCATCTATTTTAGATGAAAAAAATTGGCTAAAAACTTTTAAAAACCATCAAAAACTTCAAATAGTCAAAGTGGTATAATTATATTTACTGTGAATCTCAAACTAAGTCCTTATTAAATATGAATATCATGCTTTTGCAAGGTATTTTTGCCAATATGACACTCTTTAAAGCTAAATGAAAACCATAATTTAATATTTGCGAATTGCTGTAACACGAAGTTAAAACTGTCTTCAAATATAATGGAGCACATTTACTAACATAATAAAATTAATAAGATTTTAAAAGAGGAACATTTTCATAATTCATAAAATAACTGTAAAATATTTTCTGTTTGCTTTAGCCTTTGTTTTTCTACTTGTAAATATGTATGCTTTATATTACTACAATAGTAAATGTACAAATTTATAAACCTACAAATAAACATATAAGGAGGAATGTATTCCAAAAGCTTTACTGATAGGTGAACATCATAAAAATTTGAACACCTCTTCAGTAGATAACTCTATGCTAGTTAAGCAAAGATTGTAAAGAAGGAAAACCGCCCTGCACCATCACTTCAAATTTTACAAAATGTTTATCTGATTTAGAAATAAGTTTTTGATGAAAAGAGATATAATTTTGAGAAAAGAATGGCCTGTAACTCCTAAAATCAGCCCACTATATTCATTGGGTGAGAGAAACCTCTTTTTATTTCACATTCTGTTGATTTTTTTTTTAAACATAGGATTTGTAATTATTTATTTTTGTACTTGTGTATTGTTGGTCTTTTTGGGACCGTAAGCTCCATAGTAGTGAGACAATATCCATCTTCATGACCGAATATCAAATGCCTAACACTGAGTTAAGCCCAAATGGTGATTGACTTGACTCGCTGATTGACTGGTTTCTAGAAGCCTGAGCTAATGAGAGGAGTGGATTGGGGGCCTGATGGTGATTGGATCCCTCTCCCTCTGGGATCACAGCAAATCTTGGACCAAGAAGATGACTTAGCCTGGGAAATAAAATTTAAGATCTACTAGTTTGGAGAATCATCTTGTATAACAAAAGTGTCAGTTCATGTTATTTTATACCTTGTTTACCTTTTCTGAAATGCTGTCAGCCTTCCAGAGGTTTGTTCTACATTTCCTAGCTACTCGTTAAATACATGGTGATTTAGACTCTGTCTACCATTATGGCCTCAGTCTAAGGACCTAACTACGGTATTATGCTAAAAGTTACTGTCCTTTCTATAGGAGTATCAGTCATTAGAAGAACAGCATCATAGCTAGGCTATGCTAATCAATTAGTCTATAAATATAATCTGGATAATTTTATTGTGAAGTAATGATGTCTTAATACACTCAGTTCAGTTCAATTTGATTTGTTCAGTTCAGTTTGATTTGTTCTGATTCATTTCAATTGAATTTGGTTCATACTATAATCTCAATGTGGGGAATAAAATGCCTGCATTTTCATTTAAATTTCAACCTTTATTGGGGCCTAGTATTTGCTAGGCGATGCTAGATGATGGCCACGTAAAAATGAATTCAGTCGGGTTTCTGGCAAAAGAAATTCATAGAAAAAGAACTACAGATACCTATAGTGTGTGATAAATTATGGGAAGGAGTAACTCCAGTGTGCCATGGAAACAGAAAAAGGAATAAATAGGGTGCCTGGCAACATTAATGATAAAAAGTATTTAATCATGAATAAGAAAAGGTATTTATGGGACACAATCAAAGAAAGACAAGTTTGTAATCAGGTGAAATATGTGGACAGTAAAAGATAAAGAATAATGAAGACGGGGTGAAGATATCTGAAGTTTCTAGAAGAAGCAAATACTTAAATTTGTTCTATCCATTTTTGTTTTGTTTTGTTTTGTCTTAGTGCTTTTTGCCAAACTGAAAAAGGAGGGACAAAAAAGACAAAAAGGCAAGATGCTATGAAGCTTTCAGTTCATACCTCTGAGGCATGACTTCTGAAATGATTAAAAGTAAATTAAAACTGCCCAGGAACTCGCTGGCTGCATATGATTGTCTTCCCACTGGGAAGCCATAGCTCACTGTTTCATGGCTGCTCTTTTTCTATTATGTAAACTTGTAATCAAAAACTTCCTCTTTTTTTTTTTTCAGTTGTTGAAAAGAACACAGATTCCTTCTGGACATTATTTTCTAGCAGAAATAAGAAACAGAAAAAAATGAATAAAGAGCAGTTGTTTTTTTGCTCATTAGGGCATTTGCTGTTTATGAAGTCACAGGGATTTGCATGTGTTGGCATTTGCAGGCACAGTTGGATATTGTTACTTTGTCAAAATAATCTATAGAGGGTATTAATTGTGAGTCAACTGATGATCATTTTGTAGCTCTAAAACATTTATCTTCTAGGGTTGAGGTTTCTATGGTTTGGGGATTATGGCCAATTGAAGTTAGAGTGTGCACAGTCTAGACAGTGGAATGTAGTGGATAAGCAGACAGGCTTAGGCAACAGACACAGCTGGAGTGAGGAGCTGGACCGTGCCATTTATTCTCTCCATGACCTTGAGCAAGTCACTTTACTTTTCCAAGCCTTAGTTTTCTCATTTGCATATGGGGATAATGTCAACCTTATGAGATTATGATAAAACCCAAAAGCATTGACTAGATAGATTATAGCTATCATCACTGTCATTATTTTTTCATCTTTAATTTTTTTAAAAGAAAAATAAAATACTGGTTCTTGAGGGGTGGGGTAAATTTGTCTTTAATGGATGTGTTCTTCCATGTGCTGATACTATAGGTTGGGCATGGTGTTTTAGAACTTTAGTTCTTACTTAGAATGAGCCAATTTTGGGAGATTGGAGGAATTTACAGGTTAACTTCACAACCCATAGAGGTGAGTAGGGGGCATCATCTGCTAAGCTCACCTCTAGCCTTTGGTAGGTACCAAAATGGAAAGAACCAAGTATAGGTCTTCATGGCTTATACTCATTGATCCCAGTTCAACTCTTTATAGTTAATAAGAGTTAGTTCAATTCTTTTCTCACATATTTGCAGGCAGTTACTGTGTCCTCTCTAAGTCTTCCCTTTTGCACTTTAAAGTCTGATTCCTTGAACAGTTTCTCAACTGAGGATGTGTCTGCCCTCTGTGTGACCCTGATTTCCCTCTGAATTTGTTTCAGAAAGTTAATGTCTCAAGTGTGTTTCCAGAAACAAATGCAATATCATAGACTTCTCAGTGTATAGAAACTCATTTGATAGTCTCATTTTTTAAATAAAAAATCTTAGTTGGTGATAGATTTTGCTGCTGTTTTACATTTTATATTAATTGTTTTGAAATTTAAATGGAAAGTTAGGTAATAACCCATACCAATAGCAGTCAAATAAAAAGAAACTTTTTTTTCATTGACCTACCCAAGATGAAAAAAAGTCCCATTCCTGTATCTTGCTTACAAGCAAATATTAAGTTCTAATAGCTTTAATAACTAGTTCCTTTTATAGCATTAGAGATGTTTGGACTATTTTAGATATTAAAAAAATTTCAAGTGCCTGTTATAAGAATCAAAATCTATTATAATTGTGTGTAGGCAAGTTGATTTTAAAAGATACATCTATCTATATATCAAAATTTATATCTATGTACTTTGGCTTGAAAATAATATCTTTTTAGCTTGGGCCAATGTTATATAATACTTTAATTTTATTTCATTGAATTCTATTACAGGAATACTAAAAATATCTTTATTAAAAATAAAAGTGGCCCTGCTTACAATATATGCTTGTGAAGAGTATTTAAAATTTATTTATTTATTTTTGAGAATCAGGCTGGAATGAACCTCCTAAATTTGTATTCATGTCTCCCTTAGCATCCTGTGAAGCTCTGATACTTTTATCTCTGAAATCTAGAATATAGACAGTCTTTAGGTTCATAGCTTCACAGAAAATATTTCCTAAGCAATTGGTTTAACCTTGAGTCACGCTGGCTAGTTATTTGAGAGAAGCCCAGTGCAACATTACTGACATGGGCAAACTTAACAATTAGTTAAGTAACAAATCAAAGTGGCATAGAAGAATCATCTCTGCTATTGGACTAATACACAACAATTTTTCATATTTCTTACCTAGTTTCTTAGTAAGAATTTTAAGTAAGCTGCTTTTCCTATTAAGTAAACCAATTCATTTGATTCAAGGTAAAGCTGTAGAGTAGATTCATAATCCAGCCAGAATTTTTTCCTTTTTAAAAGAATGCCAGGATGAGCATAGCCTGGGAATATGTTTGACATAGAAAAAGAAATCAGCTAGAGGAAAACAAGCCAAAGAAGTTTGAAGGGCTGCAAGTATGTGAAAGTTTATAAGGGCACATCTCTTGTTCTGGTGTTGACATTATTTGTAAAGATTTAAAAATTTTGTAGAGTTAAATGAAAGTTGGAATCTTGACCACTCAATTAGGTACCAATAATGGGCAATGGATGCTGACTCATTGTATACAATTAGGTATTCATTGGCTGGGACACCATTAGACAAATTGGGTTGCTTTGGAACCAGGCTCTGCCACTTCTAGTCAAATTAACATAGCAACAGCAGGCTCCATCTTGTGGTATTTCATTTTAGAGAGAGGGAGAGTTTGTCCAGCAACGAGGCACTGACTTTATAATTAGGATGGCAGAGGCTCTATTTTTCCCCTTTATTTCTATTTGTTGGCCCAATTAGCTGCATTGTTTTGGGCCTGTTAGAAAAAACCACTTGGAAGAGAAGTCTGGTATCTTAGAAAATTCAAATAAGTTAAAGAATTGGAGGTGGTAGAAATATAATACTTGAGAAATATACTACTAGTCTTATTTCTTATAAAATATATTGAGTCTTGTGGCCAAATGCTAACAGGAGGGTAGCAGAATTTGCTGGTGAGCCTTAGCATGTTCTCGAATAGGTTCATCTAAGCAGATGACTGCCATGTAAATAATGGAGGTGCATTCTTTAAGCACGCATATACGTGTAATATTTACATCAGCCATATAGAAACATTTCTAGGAACCAGGATATAGTGAGAAAAAGTTAACCAAGAACTAGCTCTTGCTTAGAACCAATCAACGTTTACATAGTGCTGTTAACTTAGAGTTTCCACCTGACATTGCAGTAAGCCCTCAATGTTGCCGGTCGGTTCCGTGACTAAGCAAAACGAAGTGTAATAGACTAATTTTAGTATAGGCTAATTGACATGAACAAGAGTTAAGTCCCTACAGCATCTCATCTACCTTACAAAAGAAACAATGTAATTCGAGGACCTGCTGTACTTCATTTGCTTCCACAACAACATTGTTGTCTTGTCATTAACACTCCAATTACATAGATGAACAGACTGATGACCAGAAAAGTTAGACTAAAGATCCAGGTTTTCCAGTTTCAGTTGCTGTTTCTTTCCATATGAATCCTGCTGTCTCTCAGGAGCAGGTCTGTTTATGGCCGAGTTACAACTCCACTGGAGGCCAAGAAGGCAAGGACAAAAGCTGGCTGGCATTTTCAGATAGGTATTTATTATTAGGCTTTGCCCTGTAATAATTGTTAAATCATGCCTTTGGCATGCCTTTTGGCAAGGTCAGGGCACATGTAAAGCATTTCTATAAAGTTAAAGTCCTGTTGAGAGGCTTTTAAGGTGTTTATATTTTAATGAAGTTATTAAAATGGAAGTTCAGACTTACATAATTCATAAGCATTCACTGCCTCTTATAAAATCCTGCCACTAAACTATTTTAAAAATTATTCAGTGAAATTCTTATATAAAACATGAACACATTTTTTTAGTTAAGATTAAAATAGATTTCCAATTATAGTAAACTGAAGCTTCACTGTAGCTCTTGAGGATAGCTTCATTTTTAGTGTTTCACTGCATGTAAAGAAGATACTATGACACACAACTTTTAGTATAAACAGCTTTCAAGTGTTTAGTTTTGTAGCGTCTAGAATTCGAGAAATTCTCTTAAAAATGTTGGTTTTTACTTTTGTAAAGGTATATGTATTTTACATCGACTCAGTGACTGTCACAGATATCTTCAACTTGCTATTAAGACAATCGTGCTGGATTGAATGTTTTAATGGATTCAAACTCCTGCAAACATAGCTGATGAAAATCGGAAAATCTACAAGCTAATGACCTGATTTTTTTTTTTTTTTTGTACTCTTTGCAATCAATCTCAGTTGTCTTTTTAAAGCAACACATTTTTAGGTTTTGAACTTAGGGTAATTGCATCTTATTTTAAAATCCTTTCTATTTAGATGCTTGATGAGACTGTATAAATGTAACATTTTACCTTTCAGCAGCAAGAGCCAATGGTAGAAGAGGCAGCAAGGAAATTTTAGAAAACTTAAAAATAAGAACTTCTCCCCATTGTTTTTCTTTCTCTTATTGATATGTAGGAACATATCAATATGTTCCTTTGTATTATAGAGATGTTAATGCATTATGTGCTTTCTTCTAATCTGTTATTTGTCTTTCAACTTCATTTATGGCATTTACTATTAATTTGGGAGGAACTGACATTTACTATATTTCTATCTAGGTGCACATTATTCTATTTATTGTGCTCTTGCTTTCAGTCCTTTGGTAAAGTTAAATAGTTTTCTCTATATTTATACATTTATAAAGGATTTACTAAATATATTGCGATACTTGCAAACAAATGGATGCTATGCAAAGAATAGAAAAGTAATGGTACATCTATATATACCGGCCTGGAAGGGTCTCTGTTTATTTTGCTAGGTGAAAAAGATTACAGAATAGTGTGTTTCATATGATCTCATTTTTTGTAAAGTGCATAGATATTTATATGTGTATAATTTATATAAAGCAGAAGAGAAATTTTAGATATGAAATTTCAAATTGTTTCCTCGAGCCAATGAACTATCCCTGGAAAGAGATTCGAGGGACTACTTTGGGGACTTAATATTTTTCCTTACATATTAAAATAAGTGGTGGGATTATAGGTGATTTCAACTTTATTTCTTAAGCTTTTATGAAAATTTAAAGCTAAAAATCTAGGAAAATACTGTAAAAGCATTTTTTCCTTAATTAGGATATGAAAGTCCATAACATTGTGCACAAATGCCAGTTGTAAGATCAGTAGATCATTGTGAAATCCCACAGCTCCACATATATGTATTGGTTCTGTAAGTATACTATTACCAAATATTCATTCGACAATTTTTAGGGATAATTAATTATACTACCTTATTGTTGGCTGAAATTAGTAATTTGAAATCTATGAATTTCTTAAGTCAACCATATCGCTTTTGTTTTGGTTAAAAGCAGTTTTAGTGTTCCTAAGAATATAAAATAATGTGCTTATTTCATATTTTTAAGTTAAAACAATTTTTAAGTAAAAAATTAATCATTTATTTTTAGAAAAAAAATTATAGGAAGCCTCCTAGTTTTCC
>NW_011888790.1:12484493-12496104 GCF_000151845.1 Pteropus vampyrus | reverse complement strand
GGATATGAAAGTCCATAACATTGTGCACAAATGCCAGTTGTAAGATCAGTAGATCATTGTGAAATCCCACAGCTCCACATATATGTATTGGTTCTTTAAGTATACTATCACCAAATATTCATTTGACAATTTTTGGGGACAATTAATTATACTATCTTATTGTTGGCTGAAATTAGTAGTTTGAAATCTATGAATTTCTTAAGTCAGTCAACCATATCGCTTTTGTTTTGGTTAAAAGCAGTTTTAGTGTTCCTAAGAATATAAAATAATATGCTTATTTCATATTTTTAAGTTAAAACAATTTTTAAGTAAAAAATTAATCATTTATTTTTAGAAAAAAAATTATAGGAAGCCTCCTAGTTTTCCAGGGATCACTGAGAATAATGTATAGCAAAAGTTAGGTCATTAGTAACCTACAAAGGCAACCAGCTGCTATGGTCTCTTGACTTCCTTTTACAAGGAGTTAGTCTATATAAAGCAAGTAAAATGCTAAATCTTGCCTTATCTATTCATGCTGGGCAAAAGGTGTAACCAGGGACCATTTTTGTCTTCTTCAATGTCTTTATGACTGTCATTGGGACATAATTATAGTAATGTGTACATTTCTGAGTCACTCTCTTCCTTTATTTCCTGGAGATAGTTACTACTAAAGGGGACGAGGGGGAATAAAAGAAGGAAGAAAAATCTGAAAATGACAGCTAAAATAACCAATCATTTTCAAGAACTACATTTCATTATATATTTTTCTTAGCTGCTATTTCTATTATAAGAAGATTAACATGATGCCAAAAGAATTTCATTAAGTAGAAAAATTTGTCAAATCAGTCGGAAGATGAAGACAAAATAACCAGTTCGGCTGGCTGAATTTTAAAGTTTGTAACTGATCATTTCGGCAGGAATGTTGAGGTCTGTTCCCCAATGTATGTGCTAGGCACTTTGAGAATGCAAATATAAGTAGACACAATCCCTGCTCTAAAAGTAGCTCCTGGTGTAGCAGGTGGCAAGACTATAGAGAAGAGGGAAAAAGAGACTGATATGTTTATAATACACATTAGGAATGAGGGATCAAGGGACCAAATACAACCCAAATACCCTTTTGGAAGTAGAGGTGACGATGATAAAGTGCAATTTTTTTTAAAGGTCGTTTTTGATGTTTCTAATTCTATGAGTGTCATTAGTGTTTGAGCCTCAGCAGTGTTTTCTGTTGTCACTTGTTTTAGTCTAACAGGAATCTTGTCTCTCCAAATGTAGCCGTTCTGGGTTGGATTTGTGAGAGATGCAGCTATGGGGTCTATTTCTGTTACTCATGGAAAGGCATAGGGGTCCTTCTCTATAGTCTTGTCTTGTAGGACAAGACAACACAAAGTAAAGGTTTAGAGATGTTCTAAGCCTATAACTCAAAATAGATCCATTAATTTACCTCTATCTGTTCCAGCTCCTAGAGTGGCAAGTTTTTACTACCCAAATGTAAGGTAGCAAAGAAATTTTGAAAAAGAATTTTTGAGTAGAAAGGTACCTTTGAGGTCATTCTGAATGGCTCTCCCTTTTATCTATGCTCTTTCAAACATCAAGGTTGCTTCCTAATTCTAGTATTATGGGAGATGCTAAACAGGTCAGTATTACTCTAGCTCTGCCTTTCATGATTTTCAAACTTTAATCATATCTCTGCTCGGCTTTCCTTTTCCAGACTACAAAGTCCCGATCTTAGCCTGTCCTCACAGCCGCTTTATCCCTGTTTTACTCACTCTTCTCTGGCAGCTGGTCATCTAATATCACTGTATCTTTCCTGAGGTGGCGGTCATAACTACACATACTCCACACATGGATAAGCCTTAGTCTAGGACAAAGGGAATTTTCCCCCTCTTGTATGTATTTATAAAATCTTCTATGATAATATCAAGTCCCTTTGGTGGTAGCAGTGCACCTGGTGAATGTCTTTAATGGATAGTTCTGTGTGACCTTTTTCTTGGTTTATAATCGATCTTATTTTATATTCTAATTTTTTCTTTCAATGTATTATTTCTAAGCTTGCACATACTGAAGCTCATCTACCACATTTTGGCTTACTCATCCTAGCAAGATTTTTTCTATTTACCCACTGAACTTGGCATATCAATGGCTGAAAGTATTTGTCACCTTCAAAATTGGAAGTTTCATGGTGACTAGTATAAATGCTTTAGCACAGACCACTTTGGCACTCACTATTTCCACTTCTCCATCTGTGGATTTCTGTTAACATTTTCCAGATGAGCTCTATTTTCCTGATAAGTTGTCTATTACAATTCCATTTTTTTAAATTTTAACATTTAAATATCTAATATTGTTTGACTCACAGAGTTCCATAGTGATTTAGAGGGGGAGTAAGTTTTTGTACAACTACATCTACTGCCCATTTCCTACCCCCTCCCCCCACAATATCACCTACTGTCTTCCAGAGTCAGCCCTTGATAAAGTTATGTAGTAGAAAGGTTTTCTCTAGTCTTTCTCTTCCTAGTAGGCACTCAAATCCCTTAGACTTGGACTTTCTTCTAAAATGTTTCGGCAACATCCCTTCATCTTTGTCACTGATATCACTGTACTGTTTTGCTTTATCCTCTTTAGTGTGCAAAGAATCAATCACTAAAATAACATGCCAATCTGTATACAGGAGAAAAACTAAGATGTCTTCATACCAGAAATCTATTACTATTTCATGTCTGATCTTACAGACTCATTGATCATGTCTTTGCTGTCTGAGAAGCCAAAAACTAATTAAACAATCAACCAACTAATTTATATTAGTGACTTCCATGATGGAATTTTAATTTTGGTATAAAGAAATTTTGGAATGGAGGAGAATTTTTGGTCACCTCTCAAACTCTAATGTGTAGTTAGCCATCTGCTCTCCAGGTTGAACCTGCTGAGAAAGGATAAAGACTTAGAAGTCGTATGTTTTATTCATGGATTCTGAAGACAGACTGTTTGGATTGACATCTTGACTCTACACGTACTAATTCTGTGACCTTGGAAAAGTTATTTACCTCTTGTGCTTCAGTTCCATCGATAAAATAGCATTAAAAATAGTATCTAGCTCATAGAGTTCTAATGGGGATTAAATCAGTTAACATATGTAAAGCATTTAGAATGGTGTTCTGGCTTACACTGTGCTGTGCAAGTGTCTGCTGTGACTTTCACTTGCATACCCAAGGACTGGCATAGTGCCTGGCTCAGAGTGTGTATTTAAATGATGTTTGCTGAATGATTGGATATGTACCTGCCAGCTAGAGGACTTATTGAGTTTTTGTGCTAACTGTTCCAACAATACATTTCAGCCCATCACTAATTTCTCTTGATTATAGAAATGGCCAACACCTCACAACTGTTCTCATTTCCCTAAAACCACTATTGATCATTCAGGCATAGCATTTCTATACATTCTGTGGTAACTGTGCCTGGGTCTCAACTTGCACTGGTCTTGGCTATAACCTTTCTTAATAACTCATTTTCTAGGATGATCCAGTTTAAAGACTGGTCATTTATTTTTTAGATCAATTTGTTCACATCTTAGGGATTTAGATTATTTTATCAATATTATAATTAAACATTTCAAAGTGTCACAGAATTTTATGTTCTAACAATCAATCCTAAAATCATGATGAAGACTTCTGACATCACAGCCAACTTATTATGCATATTCCTGTCCTATTAACTCAATAAGATGCCAGTTTATTTGCATATTATTGCTTGACCCTGATATCATGGCCAGCTAATTTGCATATCCATATCTAATTGGTTCATATAAGATTTTGCCACTTTATTTATTGGCCCAGCTCCTAGACTAGTGGCTTTTAGCTCAAACCGATTGAATTTGGAGTGGTTTTCATTGTCATGCTTTCAGCATCAATGGAAGAACAGATAAGGATAGTAGCCATGATATACAAAGAAACCATTTATTGCTCTTTCAGTGGAAGAGATTCAGTGGAAGAAAAAAAGACAACAATTTAGACATGTGGGCAAGGTATCTTTCAGGAAAGAGGATACTGGGCTGATGAAATAAATGGAACTTAAAGGAAATTCCAGAGTGTAAAGCAAAGGATGTATCCTGCATCACTGACCAAAAAAGTTCTAATTTGACATTTGGCTGACCTGGACCTCAGCTAAAATTATGATGTAGTAATTAAGGCTTGACAGTGTAGTTTTTTTAAAAAAACAATTTAAAATAAGATATAATTGACATATAACATTGTGTAAGTTTAAGATAAAATGTGTTGATTTGATACATTTATATATTGCAATATGACTACCCTCATAGCTTCAGATAACGCTATACACTCTATAATGTGTAGTTTTCAGATTTAAGATGCATAAGACTAACATGGGGGGAGTTGTTTAAAATATAATTTCTACATTTCTACCCCTAGATATTTAGTTATAAATAAGTGGAGATAGTTTCATAAATCTTAAATTTTCACATAGACCCTGGATGACTCTGTGTAAGTAGAATATCACGTCTTGATAAATAATGCCTGAAAGAATATCTGTCTGCTGATTCAGGGTTTTTATGTGGAATCTAGTGGTTCCCTAAGGTTGGGTGAGTTGCTCTTTCCCAGGTGACTTTAGATATTTAAATTGGCTGTATTTCCCAAGTATTTCTAGGATGGCAGAAATGAGTAAAAATAAACCCATGAACAATCTTGTAAAATTGCATCTTATAGAAAGGAGGGAATGTGTGTGAGGGGAAGGGGGCTGGGTGGGTTGGCAAGGTCAATCTTACTAGCTTATGTCTCAGTGGCTAATTCACACACTGGCAGTCTGACGTATAGGGACGGTGACACCTTTACTACTATGAGTCCCCATTTTTCTTCCGCCATTATTTCCTTCAAGCACTTGTTGCCATTTTTAAATTTCACTGCCCTTTTTTTTTTTTTGGATTCTTGGATGCTTTGGGGGAACCTCTCCTCTAGCTCTACCCTTTGCTTTCTATAGGACAAATTCACAGAGAGAAGACAGGAATGGTGACAGCCAAGAGGAACACTGGGGGTGGGGCTTGGGATGGAAAGTATAAAGGATAAAGAATTGATGAGGGAAAACACTTAACCACACTTTCTCTAACCAGCCCCAGGACACATCTGACTTGATCCCACCTCATAGCCAGCTCCTCGATGTTCAGGAGACTGCTGGAATAGATGCATATAATTTCAGTCCCTTATCTGTGTTTTCCCAGCACACTCTTGCCACCGTGCTTAACATGCTTTTGTTGTCCCAGGCAGCAGGGCTACAGACTTTTTACCCTTGTTGATTTGCCATATTTCCTAGCAGTACAAACACTTAGAAACATTTCAAAAGGTCTGTGAGCTAGCTTCAGGGAAAGAGGAAAATGGAATGGTTTATGAGCCTGCATTCTGTTTCATACTGGGTCAAGCGAGAAAAGAAATTTTCCAGGAGCCACAGATGAGGTAAGTAAGTCTGTGATTCTGGGAAGAAAAGACAGGAATGACGGGAGCTGTTTGGGAGTGTTCATAGGGTTTAATACATATGGTAATTTCCCCAGTCTTTAAGAATGT
This sequence comes from Pteropus vampyrus, assembly GCF_000151845.1. Lineage (NCBI taxonomy): Eukaryota > Metazoa > Chordata > Mammalia > Chiroptera > Pteropodidae > Pteropus > Pteropus vampyrus. The sequence continues at coordinate 12,490,561 of NW_011888790.1, read as the reverse complement.
GTGGATTACCAACAATCCTTGAAGCCTCCATTTCTAGCCTTACTAACCCTGAGTACCTACCTCATCTTGATGTTTCACCTCCTGGCAGTCTGTTAGAGCTGAGGAATCCCTGTTCTCCCATCTTGAAGGTAGTGGGTATGTGGAAGGCCGAACAGTGTATTAGAAAGTGTTCTGCTTTGGGAATCTGAGTGCCTGGGCTTCAGTCTCAGCTATACTACCTACTAATTGGGTAACTTTGACTGTTAATACTAATGACAAAAACAATGGCTAGTATTGAAAACATCCTATGTGTCACACATGGACCAGGATGATCGATGTGCATTATCTAATGTCTCTAAGCTTCAATGTTCTGAGGGTATTACCTTCAGAAACTATCTCACAGTTCTATTTGAAGCCATGAGTAAACCAAGTTAGAAAAGGATTTCTAAATTGTAAAGTAAGAAGGACTAGGATTTGCATGGTTTGCTACATGGATATATAATAGAGATAAAATCTTTGTGCAGTGCATTTTGAATTAACACAGTAGGAAAGAAATAAACAGACTCTGTTGGAGAGTAGTCAGAAAAATCATTAAAAATTTTTTCCATTTATTCAGTTTTGTTGATTAATTTCATACTTGTCTTAATTCACTTTTGGGTCTCTGGAAAACATGGTCTAGTGATATTTTGCCTGAATTTATCAGCCAATCCCATCAAACACAGATGAACTTTCTTTTTCCATTGAATCAAACTGTGTGTTAAACTGTCCCTTGGTTGCTTTCACATTTTGCATATTTAACTCAAGATTTGATAAAGCTATTAATAGAAATATAGTAATATTTAGCAAGTACTTAGGTGTGCCAGACCCAGTGCTTTCGTTTCTTTTTCACAATAACCTTATAAACAAGATTCTCTTATTACCCTCACTTTGTAGATAACACAACTAAGGCTTAGAAAGCTTAAATAAATGTCAAATTACACGTAGTGGCAGAGTGGGATTTAAACTTTGGCAAAACAAACCACTTTGGTTCTAATTAGCCATTTCTAGCAAATGTAGTTTGGCATTTGAATTACTTGGAATAATCTCATTACATAATTTTGGTCCCATAGGACATACATAGGTCAACTTACTTTGAGACAGACCATCCAAGTGCTTAAAGTTAGTTTAATGGTAAGTAGGTTAAACAAATTTGAAATGCAAGACTTGTTTTTTCAGGCCATAGCTCCTTTGTAAATAATTCATTATTCATTCTGCAGCTATGCTCAGTGCTATCAGTCAATGAGGGCATTGTGGGAGATATAAATAAGGTGCACATTCTAGTGAGAGAGAAGCATGATGTTTGAGGGATGTAAACAAACTGCTATTGGCATTTAAAAAAGGGAAAGATTTGTTCTATTGGGATGGATCAGAAAAGGCTTCATGGAGTTCCTTCACCAAAAATGTTCCCTTTTCCTGAAACTCCATGATTCACTTCCTCACCTCTTTCTAGGTAGTTGTCAAATTTACCTACTCATGACACTTTCTCTGACTATCTCTTATAATTACTCCCCAACATTCCTTATCTTACTTCCCTGCTTTGCTTTCTCTGTGGCACTTCTCACCTCTCGGAATACTATGTGCTTCTCTTATTTATTAGCTGTCTATCCGTCTCCCCACATTAAAACGTAAGCTGGTTGAGGGCAGGGTTTCTTGGCCGTTTTGTCCACTGATGTAAACCTAATTTCAGAACAAAGCTTAACACAAAGTAGGGGCACATTTGTTTAATGGATGGAGAAAATAAGACTTAAGCTGGGCCTGAAGAATGGATAGGATTTAGCTAGGAATTATTGGAAGGAAGAGAATTCCAGATAAAGAAAATGACTTAAGAATGGAGGCAGCATGGGAAAGTATAAGATAAACTGGGAAGCAGACTAGGGGAGAGTACTAGACACAGGTGATGATGAAATGGTTGGCATGGGAGTTCGGAATGGAGCCTGTGAGAGTAGGTACAAAGGAACATGTAATAGTATTTGGCAATTGAACCAAAGGGAAGGGAAATGTTAAACATGTCTGAAGTCACACCTCAGGATACTAAGTAGTAGTCTAGGAGTGAACTGTTTTTGTCATTAAAAATTTCTCAGCATTTTTTCTCATATAGACACATTAAATACTCATTATTATTTTAGATTTAAGTACATTGCATTTATTATCATTAGTGAAGCTGAAATGATTACATGTTTGACCATTGGAAGCCTCTTCCAGGTGGTTCCTAAATCTTTTGACATGATTTGCTTCATAATAGCTTCTTTGCTTTCTGGTATGACAAGATGTGCTAGGCTTGTCTTGTATACTTCTTGTGTCACACCTGGAGTCTCCCCTTTTACTAATAAGCCCCAGGCTCTTTTAGTAAGAAATTATGTTTTCAAACCATGTCTGATGCTGAAGATGCTCATTGCTACTTGATCAGTCTCTTTTTAGGTCTCTTCAGAGGACGGAGCTAGGAAAGGTATATGTGTATAGACATACACATACATAAGTGCATATATTTTGCATCTTAGGCACATTAAGTACTCTTACAGTTTTAGAAGAAACTGTGCTTACTGCTTCAAATTTGCTGTCTTGCTATTAGGCAGTGAAAGCAGTGAGTTATTAAATGAGATCTTAGTGATGTGAAAGAATTAGAGCAGCTTTCTCAGGTGACTGACTTATAAAGAGAAGTAAAGGTAGGCACCAGAAGAATTTTGTTGACAAATAAGTGGTTCAGTAAGTAGAAACTCAGCTTTAGCATTTTTTAGCTGTTATGCTTTAGAATATAAAAACATCAGGCTGCGTTAGAGTGACATTTTGAAGTTTGCAGTATATTTTATTAGAGAAAGCACTGAATAACCAGTAATGTAAGTTCTAGTGCTCTAGCCACAAATAATGACAACTATAGTCTATTTATGATGACCTTGTGGCATATCAAGAAAATGTCTCATACTAATAATTTACTAGAAATTAAATATAATTGATTTAATTGCACAGAGAAGAAAATAAAGAAAATTATGTTCAACTGTGAAAATGACAACTCCTTGAGTTGACTTTGCTTTTGAGCAAGATTATAATACTTTACTCACTTATTTTTTAAACTGAGAGATATATAGAACCTTAAATCCAAAAGTTTTTCCTATCCCCAATATGATGTACAAAATAAATTCATTACTATGGATATTTACTCTCAAACAGATTTTATTCACATATGTTTAAAATGCAGAATCTTTAATAAAACACACTAGGCTATCAAATACCTAATAAGTTTCAGATAAAACACTATCATAGGTGAAATTTGACCAAAAAAAACAAAACCCAAAAACTCAACAAAATCATAATTGGTTATAGACATTGCCTTTTAAGAGCGAGGCAAACATTTTCAGCTTTCAGTGCTATAGAACGGACAATTGACAATTTGGTTATAAAGCAAGAAAATAGATTTTATCTTCTGTGCCCATTCCTATAAATTGAGAGTGGCTTCCTGGGGTACTGTGTTGGGATGAATTCTGAGATTGCTTCCAGCTTCAGTAGGAAAGAGAACTGTGATCAATTAAGGACTGAGGGAGTCACAGCATGTGTGCTATGCATTTGGTAACCATGATAAGACAGCATTTAAAAAAAAAAAAAACAGTAAACATCATAGACTTACCAGACAAGCCACCCACATCCATCTTCTTCAGGTTCTTTGCCTCCAGAATGACAACAGTCAGTTTGCCAGCAGTAGGTACATAGCGAAGGGAGAAGCAGATATCACCCAATTTCTCTTGCTATGAAAATCAATATGAAAGTGTAAGTAACTTTTCAGATAAAGGTGAATAAAGTTTGTACATATACACTGTAAATTCCTCAGGAGGAGGATTATTACAATTAGAATTCAAAAACTCCTAGGTCCTTTGGCATTCACCTAATGGTCTTTCATTCACCCAGTTATCATCAGTAGTGATTGTAACTCAGTTTATAAACAACTCATTTATACTTTAACCTTCATCAAAATATATCTACAATTTAAATGTTCAGGAATTGAGCCCAAGATGACATTTTTAGAGACTCCACTCTGAATAGCCCTGAAACACTCTTGACAAACTTTCATAACTTTATTAAATACTTTTGGAAAGAGCCTAATACTTTTACAGTAAAATCAACCCTACCTACACTTTTCTCTTTACACTTTTTGTTTTTCTTTTTTTTTTTAGGCGAGGCAACCCTTGGTTGACCTCATAGATTGCAAGGACCTTGTCAGCTTACAATCCCTTATTTTTATTTTTTATACTTATAACACCTGGTCTTCCTAGGTGGTCTCCCATCCAAGTATTAACCAGGCCCAACCCCGCTTAGCTTCCGAGATCAGACGTCTTTACACTTCTAATATTTTAGATTTTTGGGAAAAAAGATTTTTGTGTTCCACTAAACTCTATTTATTGGTGATAAATCTGAATTTCTAGTAGCTAAAAGCCAACAAAATAAATTCTTGCACTTTCAGTTTTACTCACTTCAAGTAAGATCTAACTTTCTTTTTCCTTATCCTAATATTTGTAAAAATCTAAGTTGCAGGTTAGAAAACAAATACATAGTAATACAAAACAAAGCACCCCATAATCCCTTACGTTATTTCATTGGTACCATATTTTAGGCCCAAAGCACATTCACTATTCCTGTACTCAGGCATTTCTGAACAAATGAGTCAGAATTTAAAATGATGGTGTGTAGAACTTACATCTTTTTCAGAAAGAACTGCTGTAGGTTCTCCCACCTTAAATGTCTTACTCTTTGTGATGGCTAATTAAGAACAATGGTATTAGAATTTTTGCATTTGTAATTATAAGCATGAGAGAGAGGAGGTGGGAAATACTGGAGGCTCTAGAATGCTTCTCTGACACAGGGAATTAGGTATATGGCAAATTAGAGTTCATTTCTTATTGCCCTCCCTCCAAAAAAGTGAATTCTGACTCCCAAGAAGGTAATGGTTGTGTCAGATTTTTGTAGAAAGACTTTAAACATTAGAATGAGATACAGAAGGTCACACCCTAAGGTCCTCTCATGCTATACTCTTATTATGACTATTTTGCCTTATCTATAACTTCATGATATTAAATGAGACAGATTCTCCACTGTCGAAAAAACTGCCTAGATGTAATTTGACAATTTAAGGAAATGCAACTCATTTTTTGAGGTACTCATTATATCCACCTTTAAAAAAAGAAAAGAGTATCTACCTGTTCAATGACTTATCTATAGGTGAGAAGTAATATATTCAGTGTGTGTGCGTGTGGTGGGGGAGAGAGAGAAAGCGGGGAAGGGGGAAAGAGAGAGAGCGAGGGAGAGCGAGAGAAAGGTGAAATGATACTCTTTTGGCTTAAGTAATACTTTTATTGAAAACATCACCATGTGTTATAGCCTCAATTCTTTCATTCTTTGACTCCTCATAGTATCTTGCTCACATATCTCTTATGTTACTAAGGACTTTTTTTTTTTTAATGTTTCACTGCGTATATGTCTTAGTTTTCCCACATGACTATAAACTCCTTGAAGACAGGATCCTTGCCTGAATTATCACTTTCCACACAATTCCAAAAAGCAAAATAAATGGCAATTTTAGATAATACCTGTTTTGAGTTATCTTGGTCATAGCTCCCTTCCATTAGTATAGATAATAGTTACTTCTAATGTGCTAACTTCACCTGAAGTGCCTATTCAGTCTTACAAATTAATTTACACATCAGGAGAATCTAGCGGAATAAATTACTTTTCATAGTCTTTGTACATATAGAATGAGAATCGATATCATAGAAATTAATACGAAGTGTAGAAAAATTCATCTGAACTGTATGAGATAAGAGAAATGTAAATGAACAAAATTGCAGTTCAAAAATGCTCATTAGGAGGAGGGTTCTTTTTGCAGGATTCTGTCTTTTTGCCACAATCTCTCCCTGGGGAACTCGCTCTATTGCAGAACCAGGTTACCGTAACCGTTCTAATTAGGCATTTTAGACATGACTGTTCTCTCTTAAGTGACACATCTCTTTATGGCTCATAATTTAGTTCCATAATTTATGGGCATCTCAATTGTTTTAAAGAAAGAA
>NW_011888790.1:12482354-12484443 GCF_000151845.1 Pteropus vampyrus | reverse complement strand
GGGGGAGAGAGAGAAAGCGGGGAAGGGGGAAAGAGAGAGAGCGAGGGAGAGCGAGAGAAAGGTGAAATGATACTCTTTTGGCTTAAGTAATACTTTTATTGAAAACATCGCCATGTGTTATAGCCTCAATTCTTTCATTCTTTGACTCCTCATAGTATCTTGCTCACATATCTCTTATGTTACTAAGGACTTTTTTTTTTTTTAATGTTTCACTGCGTATATGTCTTAGTTTTCCCACATGACTATAAACTCCTTGAAGACAGGATCCTTGCCTGAATTATCACTTTCCACACAATTCCAAAAAGCAAAATAAATGGCAATTTTAGATAATACCTGTTTTGAGTTATCTTGGTCATAGCTCCCTTCCATTAGTATAGATAATAGTTACTTCTAATGTGCTAACTTCACCTGAAGTGCCTATTCAGTCTTACAAATTAATTTACACATCAGGAGAATCTAGCGGAATAAATTACTTTTCATAGTCTTTGTACATATAGAATGAGAATCGATATCATAGAAATTAATACGAAGTGTAGAAAAATTCATCTGAACTGTATGAGATAAGAGAAATGTAAATGAACAAAATTGCAGTTCAAAAATGCTCATTAGGAGGAGGGTTCTTTTTGCAGGATTCTGTCTTTTTGCCACAATCTCTCCCTGGGGAACTCGCTCTATTGCAGAACCAGGTTACCGTAACCGTTCTAATTAGGCATTTTAGACATGACTGTTCTCTCTTAAGTGACACATCTCTTTATGGCTCATAATTTAGTTCCATAATTTATGGGCATCTCAATTGTTTTAAAGAAAGAAGTGTTACAACTTACCTATCTTCTAATAGCTTTTTATTCAATCTTATGATGTATAGGGAATTTTTAAGATTTTACAAATCTTTAGCTTTAGAAGAGAGCAATTGGAGTTTGAAAAACCATATCTTGAGTAGGAGAAACATGTGAAGTTTCCTATAATTTTAAAGCTATCGGGTGAAGGAAGAATGAATATTTGAAAGAAGGCAAATATCAAAACGAATACTTTGGGAGAAAAGGAAATATGGGAAAGTGCTTCTTTTAGCACACTTTACAGATAATTTAGAAACTTGAACATGTAAAATTTCATTTGCTCATACAATTATCATAATTAGTACACCAAATTAAACATGTGATTTTATATTAATCAATTGCAGTTACTTTTCAGGGTTTTAAAACCTTACTACTTCTGGATCTATCAGCGAATTGAAAGCTAGTCACTGTTTATTCTGGAATTTGTTTTCTTTATAGCCTCAAGCAGATAGGAGAAAACTCATTTTCTAAAAAAGAGGTGAGGAAAATACCCAATTCACATGAACCTTTATCTTGTTGATTAAATTTTCTGAGTCATAACTATCTGAAGTATAAGTATATGCTTTTTATAATTCTTTAAAAATCAACTTTAATAATTTTTTAAGAAGAAAAGCTTGAGAATGGGGGCAATTTTCTTCTATCACATGCTGGTTTCCTCTTGAATAATTGATTTGGGACATTTGATTAGATGGTGATGTACTTCTGTCCCTAGAGTCCGGTTCTAGCATCTGAAAGTTTTACTGTATCTCTTGTTCTCTCCTCGAAGAGTTGGAATGGTCTGAGAGTTTTATGGGGACAGTTTCACATCAAACTCTTATTTCATGGTTGTCACATGTCAGTTTGGAAGAAAGCTGATTAGATAGTAATATATAAAGATTTTTTTATTAAACATTTTATCTATCACTCTAAAGTTCTAGCTATCAAGATTTTCTAAATTTTGGAAACATTTCCTTTAGCAGGGTTATGGTGATGGGAAACAAGTGGTTCTTGGAAAATATACATAGAAAGACGATACCCTTACTTGCTGCTTTTTTTCTTTTTTTACTTGCTATTTTTTTCCACAATAGCCCTGTGAAGTAGGTACTGTTATATCCATTTTGTAAATGAAGACTTTGAGACTCAGAGGTTACATATGGTTATTCAGTATGGAATTGAAGTAAGGCCTTTTGACTCAAAATCTTGTTTATTTACTATCAGATTGCCATCTAGAATGACAGTTAATGTTCCCACTGACCACCCACTTGGATATTCCA
>NW_011888790.1:12470378-12482304 GCF_000151845.1 Pteropus vampyrus | reverse complement strand
TAGCTATCAAGATTTTCTAAATTTTGGAAACATTTCCTTTAGCAGGGTTATGGTGATGGGAAACAAGTGGTTCTTGGAAAATATACATAGAAAGATGATACCCTTACTTGCTGCTTAATAATTCTATTTTTTTCCACAATAGCCCTGTGAAGTAGGTACTGTTATATCCATTTTATAAATGAAGACTTTGAGACTCAGAGGTTACATATAGTTACTCAGTATGGAATTGAAGGAAGGCCTTTTGACTCAAAATCTTGTTTATTTACTATCAGATTGCCATCTAGAATGACAGTTAATGTTCCCACTGACCACCCACTTGGATATTCCAGTCTTACTGCTGTGTTAGTGCTACCATAAAACTAGAAATGAAAACATTTCTGGAAGTGTACTTTTTATAAGATAATTTCAAGACCCTGTAGAGTTGCAGCCAACAGATGAGTGCTTTTGCTGGTGTAATTATCACATGAAGGGGCCTTATTACTATTAGGAATTTCAGCTTTATTTTAGTCAATTGCCTTGATCACTAGGTGGAAACTGCCAGTTAGTGTTAGAAAGTTCCAGCTGTGAGATTCAGAGAAATTAACCTGCTTTTTCAGAATACGGAGCCGACAATCAGAAAGCATCTTTGTTCTGAGCTGCTTGATAATTCTGTTATTTTTTTTTAAAGCAGCCACTAAATAGAGTAGACAAGAATTAATGATTTAGTAGACAACTACAGCAATACATTTTCTTTTTGGAAAGCATTACAGATATTAAAAGAGAGGTCATATTCTATGGATTCATAAAGTTTGATTTAAAGTGAATATTCGATGGCTTCTATAACACCATGTATCATTTTATATGTAAAAATAGGGCTTTACTTAATGACCTTTGCAATGGGGCTAAGTTCACATGCTTGTTGGAAGTGCTATACTTTTGAGTGAGTTTTAAAAAGGTACCCGAATTGACTTAATGCTGTGACATTTTAAAAGGACATATTCTATTTATGTTAATCTTAGGATTTTCTATGTGTTAAATTAGTGATAGAATCTCTGAGTAAAGGATTTTTCTTTGAGGTTGGGAATCTATTTGCAGAGGACAAATAAACAAATGGTGGTCCAATAATTTAAAAATAAAATCCCAACTATGTATATTCTCCATATGTAAAAATACTAAGATGTTATTTATTTACAAGAGGGACGATGTCAGCTTTTTAATTTTAAAAACAGAATGAATGGCTTTAAATATGTCCTTCGTGTGGTAGTATCCTTCAAATTCATTTTATTCCCACAACTACTCTCATATCCTTGAAGTATCTGTCAAATCGGTATTTACATCTAATGGTCCAGATGGTCACAGTGTGAAATGTTGCTGTGGATGTGCCCAGGAAAAAAAGACGGAATCTGGCCTAGTGTGCAAATGCACAGTAAATTATTCAGGTGAATGAGACAGTATTTTATGTCTTTGAATATTTATTTTGTGATACCATATAGTCCATTAACTTTGCATTTATTCAGTCATTCATTCATTTCTTATTAAACAAACAACTATTTAGTTCCACAGAGAAATGCCACAGAGAAGCCTTACCTGACCCACCAGACTAAAGAGGGCTCTTCTTATATATTCTTTAGCAACTCCCTCCATCTTCTTTTGAAATAGTTATTATAATAATCATGTGTCAATTACAATTAATTGTAATCATGCAAAGCTAGCATGTATTGATTTGTGCGATTATTGGATTGTATCGCATGTCTACAAATTTGGTCATCTTTATATAGTATCCGTTTATCTATATGCATAATATCTGGCATAAGAGATGATTAGTACACTTTTCTTGAGCCAAAGAATAAATGCTCAACTCTGGCAGAGACTACTAGAGGATAATGTGCACCACTTCTAGATTTAATCCCTCAAGACTCCTTCCTATGATTTTTTTTCTCTCTCATGACTGACAGTGACCTTGGAAACCACATACTGAAGATGGCAGAGGTTCAGTCAGTGAGATCTCTGATCGGTTCCTGCAGAAAAGCAGAGCCCTACCTGCCAAAGTGGAACCACCTTGTACTACTGAAAGAGCAAGAAATACATTTCTCTCTTTTAGTGAATCATCACGTACTTTGGTTGATTTGTTATTGTAGCTTAGCCTGACATAATATCGATAAATGAATAAATTTTAAAAGAATAATTTCCAAAAGAATTATTAGTGATCCATTTCATTTTGTGTGGTTTGTAGAAAATGAGCTACACTTAGTTTTATACTTCATTAATTCAGTTTACTAAACCCTTATTTTGTGTTTTCAATATGTCAGTCATGGTGCAGGGTACTGGGAACAAAGGGTGATTAAAACTTGTTCTTGTGTTTGGGAGAACAGGCATTAAAAACAAAAGTTCAACTTAAAATGGTAAACGCTATTATGAAAACATAAATTATGAAGGACCACTACAGAGAAAGTGTAGGAATTTGTCGTGGTTAATTTCATGTACGTGAATTTTGAGTGAAGAGTAGAGAATGTGAACAGAATGTGGACTGGAAAGCGAGTCCCAGAAATATTTTTGTTAGGATTCCTCATGCGGTAGCGTGCCGCAGTACCTGGAATTCCACCATTCATTCCCATTGTTAAAGCTCAGATCTTCAGGAATCCTTTGAAATAATGTAAAGTACTGTTTTGCCTGCTAGTGGATGACATGGTAATCCATTACAGTATTGGATTTTAGTTGACAGTTGTGTGGTTTATGGAAAATTACTCCAAGTGAGTGGGAGATGGACAAAAATGGGAAAGATGGTAAGTATGCTCCCAGAGCTTGGGATACCTCTTTTAGTTAGAGGGCCTTAGTGGGATCCTGATAAATGGCCAGTTTTATGAGACCATGTAAAAATGGAAGGGAAATAGTGGAGAACAGTTTGTGGAAGGTACCCAAAGACAAACCTTTACCAAGTTGCTTGTTCCTTTAATATTCTCCCTTTGTTAACTACAAGTCATTGATTTTCTGGGTCAGATCCAACTTTAAATATTCTATTTTCTTATCCTCATGTGACTTTGAGGCTCTGAGGTAAAGCAGCCTCTTCCAAGCAGTTATTTGGATTATGAGAAACCACTGTTACCTTTTTTGAAAATGAAGATGTGAATACCAAGTAATTTTGAAATGTGAGCAACATATATTTGAAAGTAAAATTGTGGATTTGACTTATGCAGTTATAAAGGAAACATTGTAAAGAAAGATTATGCTCCAAGGTGGGCCACTGATCCTGGAGCATTCCCGACAAACAATGCCAGATAGTTCCTGGAAGGCATTGTTTGGCACTTTTAACCTTGAGAAGTGTGATCTTAGTGTCAGAGATATGCATTTGAATGATTTCCACATAGGCTTAATGATAAATCAGCCTTAAGTTTTTTATTTAGCAAACTCAACAACTGCAAAGAGTTTATATCCTGACCTACTGTCACTCTGTCTCTACATTACTGGTGCATCCTAACTAAATTGAGAGGAAGCTGTGGGAGAATAGTGTCTTGACAGAAAGCTCAGAAGCCAGGATGCTGTTCTTTCCAGAGAACAATTCTTTTTTTTTTTTTTTAGTTATGGGACGATGGTGGCCAACAGGGAATGCTGTAAGAATGGAGATGCCACACAATTAGCAGATATTATTGCCCCAGGAAATTTTTCCTTCTCCTCAAGGAGGACTGGGTAAAAGAGGAGAGAGTGAATGAATGCTCAGTACGTCTGAGTTCTGCTGCTAACAAGCTCAGGGGGTGCTCTTAGCAAGTTCTTCCTGTACAATTGAGAAAGATAAATACCTGCTTTATGGTTATATGAGGATTACATGAGATCTATCTGTGAACCAAAGAGAATTCAGAATCATGGAGAGAAAAACCAAAAAGAAGGCGATAAAGAGAGTATGGTATAGACTTAGGCAAATCACACACAAGCTGGCGAGGAGAGAAACACTACTGAAAAGCAAGGTTGGGGATGTCAAAGGGGCCAAAACTTCTCCACTTGCAGCTTCAGTTGGCCATGGGGTCTGTCTGTGGCAAATAGGAGTCTTCAAAAAAGAAGACAGGGAAAAAAAAGACCCTGAAGAATTGGAGTTGGGCATTTTCCCACTGACTTTTCCTTCCTTGAGGAGGAAAGTCAGTGGGAAAATGGGGAAAGGAATAGAGGGAAGAAAAGGAACTTGAGGAAAAGAGTAAAGAAAAAGCTGGTTTGTCTATTTGATTTCCATTAGAAAGAGGGCAGAAGGAAAAGAGGAAATAAGGAAAATCTAAATCTCGGAATGGTGAAGAAAGCTGTGGGAGGATTTTCAAAGAGATTTTTATGTGGATTCACTTCACAAGGGATGAGCTATTGCCTGGCGAGGGACTATGTGGTGGGACCCTAATTATTAGTTCAATTGGGAAGAACCCAGGAGACATATTTGAAGTAATTCAAATCTACAGAAATAGAGTTTGATGTGAACTTCAGATGACAGAGAAAATGGATATATTTTGTAGACTGTATTAGAAGGAAAAGCACGAAGCACTATAGTGATTTCCCAAGCCTAAAGCCTGTTAGTTCTCCTCAGGATTGAAACAGGGATGTAGGTCATATGGCAATTTCATTGAAAAAAAAAAAAATACTATGACATGTTGAAGTTCCATTAATACCGGAGAGAGATTTGACATTAGGATAGCGAAAAAGAAAACTGAAATAAAAAGCTGTTGAGAGGAATGTAGGCACTCTACATTCTGGCTGCTTTTAATCCAGAACAGAGAAGCCTCTGGCTATTGATGGAACAGCCAGGTATGTCCTTTATAAGTGTGTCAGCAAATGACATTAGCAAAAGTTATCTGAAGAAAAAAGTCTTAGGTAAGGGCAAGATAGCATGAGGAGTTTAGCAAGAAAGAAAGTTATGTTTTTTTGAGTAGGTGGCCCCTTAAAAATGTTGCCGCTGGGTACTCTTGGGAGAGATGGAGGAAATGATTATTGACTGAATGGAAGAAAATATTACCAGTGTTACATATTATTTATAATTCTCCAAAAATAGATTTGAAGGCATCAACAGATGATTGGATAAAGGAGTTATGGTTCATATATACAATGGAATATTACTCAGATATTAAAAAAATGAAATCCTACCATTTGCAACAACATGAATGGACGTAGAGGTTATTATGCTGAGTGAAATAAGTCAGAGAAAGATAAATACCATACAATTTCACTAATATGCAGAATCTAAGGAACAAAAAGAACAAACTAATCAAGATCAGACTCTCAAGTATAGAGGACAATCTGGTGACGGCCAGAGGGGGGAGGGGTTGGGTGGCTGGGAAAATGGGGTGAAAGGAAAGAAATACGAATTAGTAGTTGATAGACGGTCACAAGGATGGGGAGCACGACATAGGGAATGCAGTTAGCATTAATGTAATGGCTATGTGTAGAGCCAGAGGAGAGAAAGAGCAATTAGGATGATTGTTTTATAAACTATATAAATGTCTAACCAATGTACTGTATACTTGAAACTAATATTAAATTAAATTAAAAAATAGATTTGAAGGCATCAACAGATGATTGGATAAAGGAGTTATGGTTCATATATACAATGGAATATTACTCAGATATTAAAAAAATGAAATCCTACCATTTGCAACAACATGAATGGACGTAGAGGTTATTATGCTGAGTGAAATAAGTCAGAGAAAGATAAATACCATACAATTTCACTAATATGCAGAATCTAAGGAACAAAAAGAACAAACTAATCAAGATCAGACTCTCAAATATAGAGGACAATCTGGTGACGGCCAGAGGGGAGAGGGGTTGGGTGGCTGGGAAAATGGGGTGAAAGGAAAGAAATACGAATTAGTAGTTGATAGATGGTCACAAGGATGGGGAGCACGACATAGGGAATGCAGTTAGCATTAATGTAATGGCTATGTGTAGAGCCAGAGGAGAGAAAGAGCAATTAGGATGATTGTTTTATAAACTATATAAATGTCTAACCAATGTACTGTATACTTGAAACTAATATTAAATTAAATTAAAAAATAGATTTGAAGATGTAATAGATACTTATATAGGCTTGTCAGAAACAGGAAAGGCAAAGATAAAAATGCCTGGAGAAAACAGCTCTTGCAGAGGAAAGGAAAACCACTACCTAAGAAGAGAGGCCTGTATTTCAAGTCCACAGAAGAGCAAAGAAAGGATTGGGAGTAAAGAACTCCCAGAGAATCTATTGCAAGGGAAGATGAGGGGGAAAAAAAAAAAAAGCAAAAGTAATAGGTTTTCTATAGATGAGATTCAAGTTTCAGGAAAAAAAAAAAAAAAGAAAATCTGAGCAAGAGGAAGAATTAGATCACAGAAAGAAAGCAGATAGTTAATTATGCCAAAACAGGAAAACAAAAGTGGCTAATTTAAAGGGGTTTGGACGCCAAAAAACCATACAGATATAGAGAAAGCACTGCTTTACAGTATGACCATGTAATATAAGACAGAGTGCCAAAGTTTAGAAGCACATGAAATTTTACAATAAAATATGTATTTTACAATAAAGTAAGAGTGAAGTTAATACTCTTGAAGAGATTGACTTGGGGGTTCTTGATACTCATCAGTAGAGGAAGAACACCATACAGAGTGAGGGAATGGATTGTTGGACAGGGAGAACCTGGGTTACATGTGCGGATGTGAATGTGTAGTGGGAAAGAAAAAAAAGACAAGCTTTTTCACTATTTCTGGCTCTCTTAATCTTTAGGAGCAAGAAGAATTGAATTGGCAGAAATGGGAGGATCCAGGTTAAATATAACTGCCCTTTTGACAGACTTGGAAAGGGTGGTCTCACTGGACAAGAGTTTTGAAAAGATAAAGGGCAACTCATGAAGGTGCTGCTAGAGTAGAGGATAGAGGCCACCAACATAAAAAGGAAAATGGTACAAGTATCATACAAAGAAATATCAAAGGAGATGTACGTTTACACAGGAAAAACATTAGTGCACGAAAGCAAATTTATTTGTTGCAAGAAATAGAATGAGGAGAACTGCTACTTGCAATTGTACCTGTTCTTAATTCGGACCTGTTCTTTTGTGGCTTCAAACCTTTAAACGTGCTGCTACTTTTGCCTGGTATAACTTCCCTCCCTTTTTCTCCTGGATTCCTGCTTATTTCTCAATTGTCATCTCAACTGAGTCTTTCCCCCCACTCCCATTCTTATGAGGGTTTGGCCCTTCTTCCCAATTTGTGTTTCCAAGACACCTTTCCAAACTTTCAGTGTAGCATTTGCAATGTTATACTCTAGATGTTTGTTCATCTATCTGCCTCTTTCATTAAACAAGTCCTATATTTTAATCGGTTTTGCCTAACTCCATGACAGCCACGTGGCTAAAGGTCAATATAAAGTTACAAGTCAAGAGAGACTGTTTTGTTGTATAAAAGGCAAAGGACAGAGGGAAAATGGCAATTTTTAGTTTTTGTGCTATAGTAAGAAAAATTTGGAATTAGTTGGTCAAGGCTATGAGGAAAAGTCATTTGCTATGACGGGGATTTGGGGTTAAATGGCACAAATTGAAAGTTCTGCCTTCTAAGGGGCTCACAGAAGAGTAGAGGAAGAAGCCCCTTGTTCTTTGATAGGTCCTGCCTCTTATGCCAATAGCAGCCATATAAAAAA
Source organism: Pteropus vampyrus (assembly GCF_000151845.1). Lineage (NCBI taxonomy): Eukaryota > Metazoa > Chordata > Mammalia > Chiroptera > Pteropodidae > Pteropus > Pteropus vampyrus. The sequence continues at coordinate 12,474,692 of NW_011888790.1, read as the reverse complement.
AAGGAGGAGTAAAAAAGGACTATGAGGAAAAAAAAGGAAAACTATGTTATATGGGCTAGTGATATAAAAAAATAGAATTGTGTCTAGCACAGAGCTGGTAAAATTTTCTTTAGGGTTAAGATATCATATGACTTTCTTATTCAAAGCAAAAAAATGAAAGTAGGATTTTGGGGATCAAGCTTTCTGGGAGAGTAGACATGGCAAGGACAGTATATACAGATCATTGGAAAAATAACTAAACAGGATTAAAATATAAAAGAGGCAAAGAAAAGACAATAACAATTTGGGAAGACTGAGTAGGTTTTAAAAATGACATATGAGTAACATTGGGAATAGGGCTAGTCTGATGGTTGGAGAGAAGTTGAAACTAGATTTATATAACTACCTTTTATAATAAAGAACTGGTAAAATAAAATGAATTCAAAGGTAGAAAAGAGCTTTGACATGTTAAACCTGTTCCATAAATGAATGTTACTAATATTTTTCTTGCTAGTTTAATATTAGTGGACTAGCCATTTTTAAACAGTTTCTCCTACTTCCTTTGCTTCAGTATTTTTTTTTTTTTTTTTTTAGACATTGAGTGGCTGGCTTTTGTAAAGATTCAAACAAACCCTTTTTAAATTTAGATTTAGATATGACTGGATCTTGTAAAGATGCAAAAGAGTCCTCATTACTTAATGACATAATAGCTGAGGTGGAATATCTCAATATCTGAATAGGTATAAATCCCAATTATGACTATGGCCATTTTAGTAATTTCCAGGGGAATTATAACCTTCTATAAATGGAATGTTTGGAGAATTGTAAGAATTATTTACTTGAGATAAAGAAGATGAACAGTCCATTTTCTGTGCCACAGGCATGTTGCATCTACTTGATAGTTTCATAGTGTCACTGAAAATAATATAATCAGATTGTGGGTAATAGAAACAAAAATCTTTCTCATGCACAGTCCATTTAATTAGTTTTCTGATATAGAGTATATGGAGGAGCAAATCATAGGCTTATAGATTAGGAATTTGAATTTAGATGCTCATCTTTGTTATATAACTGACTTGAAGCAATGTGAAGAAATGTGCTTAACTTTGGTTACCTCCTTCACAGAATAGATCGCCAGTTCAAAGGTGTTAAGCAAACACCTTTAACAATTCCTGCATTAGTCTTAGTTTCTTAGTGAAGCTGTCCCATCTGCATATTACTACGTTTTCAGTTTTTAACATTTATTCCATGGTGATCTTTTGTTCTCATTCATTTTTACCTAAAGGTTATCTAACTAATTAGTGTATTTCTCACGTAGGCCTCAAACACATTACATGTTGTGGCAGAGTTACAGAGGAAATCAAGATCATCTCTATTTGGAATTCAATTTGCCAAGATTTCACAAATTGTTCATTTTGCAGAAACAATTTAGTTTCCATCTGGTTTGCCTAGGGGAAAGTTCACTGGTGTTCATTGTTAAGAAAATCAGAACATCATTAGAGAATGCAATGGTCTCTTGCATGGAAATGTGGATGTCGCTGAATCACACAGTGCAAAAATATAGTTTATCTGTAAATGAGTATGATGTGAATTTGAATGGAAGCCATTCTCTTCAGACAAAGAAGCACATAAGTGTATCCTATTTGCTTCATTTTGCATGTATGCACACACTGACAGCTGGAGTGACCCTGTTGAGATATCAGGGATTTTTCAGTTATGTAAAATACACTACAGATTTTTAAGAGAAATGAATACTAAAATAATTTTTTGAAGAAAAATTAAAAAACGTGTTATGCAATTGTAACTTGAGGTGTTTTAAACTAGAATGATTTCCTCCGTATTTGTAGTGACATTCTGGCTTCTAACTTTTGAGAATAATATTTTTCTGAAGGAAATTTAGTAAGTTTCTAGAAAATGTAAATGAGAACTGATTCATAAATTTCTGGTCACTTTCACCAGATGACCTTTATCATTTTATTAGGGTTTTGTTTTTATGATTTTAGTATGTAATACCCTATTAATGGAGATGAGTACTAAAATTTTTAAAAAGAGAATTTTTCCACATGTGAAATCCCATAAAAGCATAGTTATCAATACCATACCTTAAAGTAGCTTGCATATTTCCATGGAAATCTACCTCGTTGTTCAACAAATTCTATAAAGGGACAAATTAAGAGCCTGAAGTAATTCTTATTTCCATTGCTCTGAAATGCATAGTAATTTTTGGCAAATAAATGGAAAAAAAAACCATAAATTAAAAAAAACCACACAGATTTCAGATGACTCTTCTTTCAACTAAAAGAAAGAACATGTGAAATCTAAGGGATAGATAGCATTTTAAATTTGAAGCTGAAAAGAATATGCATAAAATTGTTATCTGAAAAAAGCCTTTAGGCAGTCAGAGTCCTTGAATACTTTAAAACATTTGGCTGTGGAGATGAATCATAGATACATATGACTACTTTTGTGAGATGCTATGATAGAAGAGTCTCGTAGATTTAAGCTTATGAGGAAAATCACAAAAAGTATAAAGAAAATGTGTAATATTGGAAAGATTACTTCCCAATTTATCCAGAGTGAATTAAAGGTAGAGAAATGAACCAATGATGTTGCTTGTAGGTGAGATTGGTACCGAGTTAGGTGAAAAAGCTTTCTGAAAGAAGCTGTTTTATTATAAATTAAGAAGTCCTCAACTGTGTGTAAAATTGAACTGCTTACAAAGTAAGTTGGGGCAATTTTTCCATGGGTCATTGAGAAAGTTTTCTATGGTTACAGATGAGGTACATCAAGAAAGGAAAATAGACTGGAAGTTAAGTCTGTATTCCTAAAAGATGTTACATTCTCAAAAATGATTTCAGGACAGTACTGTGGTTGAGTACAGTTAGATTTCTGTATTCAAATCTTGGCTTACCACTTTCTAGCTGTGTGATCTGGGAATATGCTTAACCTTGTGGGACTTGGTATCCTCATCAGTAAAATGGGAATGATAATAAACCTAAATTAAAGGACTGTTGTGAGGATTAAAGAGTTAATGTGTGAAGTGTATACAACAGAATCTGGCACATGGTAAGTGCTCAATAAATATTAGTAATTGTTAACAACAGGCTGTCATTTATGGATCAGCTGGTATGTGTTGGATACTTCATATAATTTAGTAGATACCTTCACAGCCATGAAATACAGATTATTATATCTATTTCATCAATGGAAAAATTGAGGCTTGCCCTTTGAAGTAACTTTCTTAAGGGAGCTTGGTTATTTAAACCCAGAGCACAGCTCTGTTAAGAATCAGAGTCCATGTTCTTTCATCTATGCGGTAAAACTTCTGAAATTTTAATTTTCTTTTAATATCAGATCATAATTCAACAGTATTTAACACTATGTCAGTGAGATCCTCTTAGCACAAGGTGCTGAACTGGAAGAAAAAATCACATGGCAGGATTTCCCTGGTGTAAGTGTTCACAGCCAGATTCTTCATCTCTAATATTATGCATCATCTGTTAAGCAATTTGTAATTGCTTTCATGTCTTTCTGAATGCACAGGAATCAGCAGGCTACAATTCCTGAATGACCATCTCAAGGTCTTCCACGGATATCTACAGACTGTTGAGATGAAAAGGGTTTCTCAGAGGAGCAGAAGCACATCCAAGCACAAGCTCCCCGATTTTCCTTTATGTTTCTGAGGTTGCCCGAGTTAAATACATTGACTAAAAGGAGATGTATTACATTGCCTTGAATCAGAAGGGATGATAAAATGTATTCCTCTCTCCTCATAGGGATTTAGTGAAGTCAAATTAGAAAAACAGAAGGATAAGCTTTCTGCAAATGAGGGATAAATGCAAGAATGGGATTATTTTAAGCAGTGAATTAGAAAACTATGAAAGCAAGCTACCTTCTCTGAAAAAGTGACAAGTGCAATGTACTCCATTCTCATGTACCCAAAGGTCAGTGGATACAAAGCAGAGGTCGTCTGCCTGAAGCATCTGTCGGGCTACATGTATTGCTAAAGTCTAAAGTCAGACCTAGATTCGAAACTCTCGTTTGCCATTTACCAGCTAGATGATCTCGTTTTGCAGGGATGCTCCTTGCACAGTGGGTCTCTGAGTTGAGGTCCACTGAATCCTACCCTTGGGTAAACATAGTTTAGGTTTTGTCTCCCATTCAACCCCTCAGTGGCCTTGAGCTTGGATCAGGGTTGTTGTGGGTTATTATACCTGGCTGCTAACCAGGATGAGTTGAAATGGAAATCAGAAAGTTCATTTGGAAGCCTGAAAATGGATTAGCATAAACTTTAGGAAAGAAGGTAATTTTATGTTCAAGACATTTTTTCCTTTG
>NW_011888790.1:12461212-12468768 GCF_000151845.1 Pteropus vampyrus | reverse complement strand
GACCACCTTAATATGGAAATCTTTATTTTCCTTATGGTTTCTGGTTGCAACAGTTGAAATATTAGAATTCAAACAGAAAAAGTCAAGATAATACACCAGCCATTTTGGTTACCTGATTCCTAATCATCTATAGATATTTTCCTTCCAGGTTCAACATGTATCTTTTAATTGTTTACAGACAGCATATTTATCTGTGCCATTGGCAGGATGTGTGTGTGGGGGATTCTGAAGAGTTCTCTAAAACAAAACAAAACAAAAAAACACACAACCACTAGGACTTTAAAATGCCACTTGATGGTCATCCACTTAAAAGCTATTACCAATCAGCTGCCTCTTGCAGGCAGAGAAAAAAAATCTGGGTTGATAATACTTGAAATCAGAGATTAGCAGGGAGATGCTCTTTCATTTCCAAACAGGGAGCCAGGACATCAAACATCTCTAGTTTCTCTAAAGACAAAAATCTGTCTTCATAATTTCTTAAAGGACAAAATGAACTACCCTTCAATATATTTGCTGAAATCCTTTGTACCACTCTTCCCGTGCCCCTAAATGCTTGCAGCTGGCTGCCCTGCTCTAGTGAGTGCATTTCGTTCTGCCTTGCCACTTGGCTCTTTCTCAGCTCCTGTCTGATCATATTTCTAAATGTCATTCACGGTTACGCAGGCCAGTGCACAAAACAAAATTAATTTAACTCACAACGGCACGTTAATATTATTACTTTTGACACCACGAAAAACTTATTAACTATAGCTTGTCACAGTCCTCACAGACTAAATAGCCCAACTGCAGCATGAAGCAATAAAGTAATATGATCTAAAGGTTTTTTGGATTGCCAGACATAGTAAAAAGTCAAAGTAGTAGAATTTTTCAATAATTATGCTAAAATTAACTGTCTACGAATGGTAAGAAAAATCTCTAGCATTTCGTTGGACTATCCTCTAAGAAAATATTTTATGGCAATGATTTAGGCTTTGTGTTTTTTTCTTGATCACTAAATATGATCTTTGTAATTTAAAGAGGTGGTAGGAAATTTTGGTAATACAATTAGTCACTGTGTAAATTATAATAGCCCAAAAGTGTAGAAGAAAAGAAGAAAAGGAAGCTACTAGTATTCATTGCATGCTTACCAGTTCTGGGTGTTTTCATGTATTGCATTTTATTATAATAGTGCGTGATGAGATTTTTTGTTTTTTAATTGAAGTACAATTAACACTGCGATAAGATTTGTATTCTCTACCTTCCGCATAAGAAAATGAAAGCAGCAAGAGGTTAGCTGATTTCTCCATCTTTGCACAGATCATGAACAGCAGAGGCAGTTTGAACCAGGCCTACCTGACTGCAAAGACCCTTCTTGTTCCATGAACACTCTCTGCAGCCACACTCAGTCAGTCTGGAGAGAGGAAATCATAAACCTGGCACAAATTGGCAACCTTCTCTCTGCTTTCTGGAAATTGTAGGTTTCATGGAGATAATTAAATATACATTTTGAATTACTTGGAGTTGGCATTTACAAGTAGACTTGAACTTGGCATTGAAAAGGCAATAGCAAGCTCACAAATAAGTTCTATTTTTTGATATGAAATTAGGTGCATAACAGTACCTAATTGTTTTCTTTGTTTAATATCCAATGTTTTGTTTTTCCCCATCTACCAGGAAGGAGGTTATATGCTTTTTTTTTTTTTTTTTTAAAATCTTTTCTGCCATCACACGGCTTTTCCCCACCAAGAAGTTTGAAACTGTGATTTAGCAAGTGACATAGTAAATACTGTGAAGTCTCAGTCCCTGGGCTTCTGGTAGGCCAGCCTGGGAGTCAAGTCTCGTTAGCTGTCAGAAGCAGGCCAAAGGTTTTGTAGAAATGAATGGAAGTTCGGTCTCCCCAAGCTCCAGGCGCCTTCTAGGATGATATTCACTGAAGTGGGATATTACAGATGAATATCCAAAGGTTACCAGGTTTTATTGCCATGGAGCAAACCTGCCAACTGCAAAAGAGTTTCCTGTAGTGACCAGGAGAGGGAAACAGATATTTTATGGCTACTTACAACAGAACTCAGCTGGCATTAAAAATGCAATGTTTTAAAATTCATGCTCCAAGGAAGTATTTTGGATCGATATGATTGTGTGATGGTATCTCAAAGGCATTGAAAGTCTTTTAACAATGTATTTTCTGTTGCATTAACCCAAGGTGTAAGTCTTTATCTTTTTATTTTACCCTGTTCCTTTATAGGGCATGGAAACATTCACCACAAAAACTTTTCTTTGCCAGTCAAGATTTTGTTTCAGCCACACAGCTTTTCTTAGTCCTTTCCAGATTTCTCACTTTCCCAGTGACGTAGGATATGTGTGAAGGCGTACATCTCAAGCCCCACAGAAGCACTGCAGGAGTGCTCTAGATCTTATTTTTAAAAGTTAATCTATTTTAACCATCGTATTTTCTAATTCCTTAAGAGAAAGTACTAAATGCTTTTCCGGAATAATGTATGGGGAAATTTCTAGGACAAACTGTTCTGGGAAAAGAGAAAAACTCATCAGCTGAATAGAAGTTGAAATGGAAACCCATTAAATGTGTGTATATTGTAGCTAGCAGAGGCCTTAGGAGCAGAGAAGGGAATGAAAGAAGGGTCATGTGGGTTTACCTCCATTTTCTTATAACTCATGATAGAGAACTTAAAAAAAAATAAAAAACAACAACAAAAAAACTATTCCAAAACCAGAATATACTGAACTGAATTTTGAAAAATGGTCATTTTTATGTCATGTGTGTGCATGCATTTATATTTATATATCTAAAAAATGAGACCAAAAATACCATTTTAGCATCCTAAGACAACATTCTAACTTTCATAGATCCCTAAGTTATGTTTATCCATGTGCAAATATTTTTAAAACCTACAACAAAATATGTATGTGTATAAAATCTTATATTTTGCTTTTTTCTGCTTAATAAGCATTTTCCTTATAATTATGTATAAGGCTAATATTCCCCGAAGTGGTAGTATAAGTAATTATTTTCTTACTGTTGAACAGTTGAACACTAAGCCCATTTTAGCATGTGAAATTATAAGTTAGAGCAAGTTGGCATCTATGAATATGAATATGTAGTTTAGATACAACGGCCAGAGGCTCAGCTTGTTAGTGCCTCTGTCTGCAAGAACTCTTCACACACAATGTGAAATTTCATATCTCTGGACAGAATTTTTTGCTGTAAGTAATCCTCATTAAAAAAAGATTTTTCTTTTGAACCTGGTATATTTTTTACAAGTTACCTGGTAGAAAAGTCAACATAATATGACTATGGTTTTTATTGGATTTATCGAACTTTCCACTGAGTGTTTGCTGCCTGTGGGCACTTGCCCAAGAAAGTTAGCCAGGAGCTGATATATGGAAACCCACTCAGCTAAATCAACTCCCCAAATCTATCACTGTAGTCCAGAGCTTTACGAATCTGTTTCTGCTATTTTTCACTGTCAAACATTGATTAGTTTGAAAGAGACTAAAAATCTAAGTACTGATACAGTTGTTTGTCAAAGTAATTGTAGAGGGTTTGTCCTACTGTGATGGGTCCTATGAAAATCCAGGGAGAGATTAGAAGTTAAAAAAATGAAAGTACATCTAAGCCTTGATTTAGATTGATGCTAAAGCGCTTCTTTCATGGCTTTGCTTTTTAAACACCTTTGATGAATCACAGGGCTTCTAGATCCCATGAGAGATCACCTTGTCTCTTCCTTTACCTTGAAGCAGAACTAAAATCCATGCCCCAATTCTTATTTTTAAAACTCTCCAGAGAGGTGAGTTTTTTTTTTAGTTGTTTGTTTCAACATTTAACACTGCCAGGAGGTCATCTTCGGTTATCATGCCACATTCGAATGCCTTTATATTTGGACTTCGATGGTGTCAGAAGGTCATTCTAGCTGCCTCAAATGGGTATTTGACCCTCCAATTAATGAACATTTATCACTTATTCTGAGAGATTCTGGTTCTCCTATGGAGAACCCAAATCAGAATGGCAAGTACTATAGGTGAGACTTGAGGGAGGAGAGAAGTCGGTTCGGAAGCCAAGGGCTGGGTCCCAGTGACCTCTACATGAATGTGTTGTGCAAATGTGAGGCAGTGTTAGTAATATTCACCATTACTCTCATAAGAAAAGAGATAATGTAAACCTTAAACTTGTTTAATGATCTATATTTTTGGGGAAAAGTATGAACTAATGAAAGTTGAAACATATGGAACATGAAAGGCAATCTGAGCAGATTGAACCTTTTAAGAAAGAAAGTAATCTCAGAATCTTTTAATAGGAAAGGTGAGGCGCTGAAGATGTCAGCAGTATCTGTGTGAGGATACATGAGTCCTTAATTTTCACAATCTCAGAATATGCTTGAATAATTTATGTCTTAAACTCTGGGAGATTTTAGCTTACCATTTATAAACCTTTGTTTAGCTATGCTAGAACTTGCATTTGGGAAGTGAATCATTTCCATTCTCAGTTCTGAAGTCAAGTGCATATGGTTTTACCTGGAAAGGAGGCATCCTGAAGCATTTCTTAGAGAACATCGGCAGGGCCTGTGTACTGAGAATGGGAGGGGCAGTGGGAAATGGCCAGTCACCACATCAGGGCCAGGAGAGAAACAGTCCACTGCACTCTCCGTGTTATGCTCCCAGCCTCTGCTTTCCACCTTTCATCCTGACACTCGAACTAATGGCTGGGCAAGTGGCTCTGTGCTCCACTTCGAGGCGATGATATGATGTCTCAAGCATTATCCTTCAGTAGAAGTTATACATGATGAGCTGGTTTTTGCTCTTGAGTTACTTAAGTTCTGGCCCAGGGCACTGAATTCATTATGAGCTGAACGTGAAGATCTGAAAGAAGGCGGTATCCTTGCGATTGTGTACTGGATTTTTCCATGATATCATCATGGTGACTTGTATAACACATCCCAGTAAATACTTATCTCAGACTCAAATCAGATGTCCCAAAACATCAGCACTGTCCTAAACCATCCTTGTTAAAATTTAGCTATGTCCCATCTCTTTCCTATCTTCATATTCAGCACTGTCGTATATGGAGTAAAACTCACTGGGATAAATGATTTCCTTTCCTCCACCACACCAAAAGAGAAAGAACAAGAATTCAGAGTTCATGTATGTTATTTAAATAGGCACCTCTCAAATAAAAATAAATAAATAAATAAATAGGCACCTTTCTGATCCTTCACTTCAAGAAAATCCCCAATCCATTTTTTAAAAGGTCACTATAGTCACATGCTACATTTTTTCATAAGTAAATTACCAGGGTCCTTTATATTTCTTTGAACAATTCCTAATTCCCCATGCTAGGAATTTAATGTAAAGTCCCTGCTCTAAAGGGATTTAAAAAATTAATAGTGTTTAACGTGCACTTTAGAATCTAAACGCAAATCATCGATTTAAATGTCTGGTCATTACTTCCTAGTTATATGATTTCAGACAAGTTTCTTAGCCTCCATGCACCTCACATTTCTCATTTGTAAATTTGGCTTAATGATATCTATAACAGTTTGTGAGATTTAATTGAGCTAGTGTATTTATTTTTTTCAGATTCAAATCTATAAATTATTTTTCCTCATAAGAGAATTGATCAGCAACTAGAATTACAAAATTAGGAAATTTCTGAAGAGGGAACATAACCAGCAGGTGGAAGAGTTTGGGTTTGTGGGGGTCATGGTGAGAATCAAGATCTCCAGAAATTACCTGGTAGAGATGCTGCCAATGCAGGAAACCAGGTCTAGCACCACTGATACGAGGCTTTGAAAGTTATAACTGAAAATCACAGCAGCAATTGCTCATTTAACAAAGGCTACTAGTTATTATGCTAGGATTCAGACCTGATATAAAAAGTGTTTAAATATTTGGCTAAGTTGTCTGTGAAATTGGCTGAAATAATTCACATAAAGATGACATGAAAATCTACAAGCAGGAATGGTACCATTCAAAATATTAAATATTTGGATTTGAAAAAAGGGTAAATTGAGGACCAGATGACATGAATTTAGTAATCATCTGGTTTTGTAAGATGTAGCTCATACTTTTCTCTCCTCTCACGCAAGAGGTAGGGTTTTGAAATGGAAATCTAGGAGGATGGTCATTGCCAAATTTCAAATTGTAGTACTTTATAAGAGAATCATCCATTTGGGGCAGATTTATTCTTTACAAATTATTTTAGTAATGACAAAAAATTGGGCAATTCTGCAGAGCTCAATATCTTCATTCTCTATAGAGTACTAATAAGGAGTTTCTTCTATTTTTTGAAATATAGGGATTTAGATAACTAAGCATACAAAGACATTTTGTATTGCAAAGAAATTTCTTATGTTCAAGTACACCTAATTTAACAGTATTTGGAGAACATTAAAATGTTTCATTGATTGTTGGTGTTTTGGGTATAATTACAAGGTAGGACATCCTACTCCATATTTATTGTCATGCCTGATATAAGGAAAGGTGATGAGAGGTGGAAGCATTTATTTCTTCCTTCCAGGAACTTACAGTATAATGAATGGAACAAATCGGAGGATGAGGAATAGAGAGCCTTGGAAACAGAAACATGTGAATCCTATTTGGGACCTTCACAGATATATCTATGTCATGGAAAGACTGACCCAGAAAGCATGGGAGCAGCTAAGAGATTTGGGCATAGGGAAAGATGTCAAATCGACGCAGGCTGTTTGTTGCAGCCCTCCCTGTGCTCAGTGTGGTGGCGGCGGCGGCAGCCTTGGAGTTGGGGGAATTGGGAGTAACGGAAACAGACTGCAGGAAGTGGGCAGAGTGTGCGTTCGTTTGCAGACTAAAATACCATTCCTAGCACAGGCGCTGTGACCTTTTCCTTAGAGGCACTGTAACGTAATTGGGTGCATCTTTGGAGTCAGACCATAGTCTGAGTTTCAGCATTCCCATAGCTGCAGGCCTTATGCGATTTGCATCTTCTCTGAGTTTCAGATTCTTTATCTATAAATTTGGGATAATAATGATACCTACCCCATATGTAAATGGGCTCACATACTTAGCACAGTGCCTAGCTCATACAAATACTAAATAGATGTATTTAAATATGGTTAAAGGTAAGTTTATGCTCTATCTGATTTTTCCAGGTAACAGCTTTGAAAATTGTCTACCAAAAAGAAACAAAAGTTGCAGTTTTTTTTTTTTCTTCTAAAATTAGGCAATTCCACCATGACACTCAGGTTCCATAGCCTTTTCAAACATGGCCTCAATATTAACAAAGTATCAGTATGATAGTACTTGGAAAGTCAATGACCTCAAAAAGAAGCACACCTCTCTCAGATTCTAAATTAAACATTGATGTTGATTTATCAGACAAGCATTTCAAAAACTCTCTGCATTCTCTCTTCATGACTTAGGCTTTTCAAAATTATGTTCTAAAATCAAAACAAAAACTCCAGGCTCTTATTTTAATATTCTAATCTCACTCTATTTTTATTTTTTGACACTGTGGTACAATTCAGAACGGACTATTCCTGACACTGTGCTGGTTCCTGAAAGACATTCCCACTCCCATCCCCTCT
>NW_011888790.1:12440182-12459467 GCF_000151845.1 Pteropus vampyrus | reverse complement strand
AACTAGCAAATCCAGATAAAATGAAGACAGTGTCCACAGAAAAGTCATACAACTACATTTATATCAGCTTTATTTATAATAGTTCAAATTGGAACCAATAGAAAAGTCCATCAACAGGAAAATAGATAAATAAGTTGTGGTATATTCATAAAATAGAATACTATTCAATAAGGATAGGCGTGAACTGCTGTATACAACTGCATGAAGGATCTCAAAAACATCGAGTAAAAGAAGCCTGACACAAAATAGCATGATTCTATTTATATGTAGTTAAAGAACAGACAAACTAATTTACGGTGAGAAAAATCAGAACAGATTGTCTCTAGGGGCTGGGGATTAATTGCAAAGAGGCATGTGGGGCTTTTGGGGGATAAGAAATGTTCTGCAACTTGGAGTGGTTATTACTGGTGTATACAGTCATGAAGACTAATTGAACCGTACACTTAATATCTGTGTATTTTATTATATTGAATTTCTACCTCAAAAAAGACATTATGTTGCTAGAATAGGTCCAGAAATAAACAAGTAAATGACTTTGAGAATCTCTGAGAAGCTACCATATAAAGACAGATTGCAAAAGGATTAGCTCAAATATTTAGAATGATGTTTTTATGTCAGAAAAATTAAACCTAAAACTTCTTATCCTAAGGAGGGAGTAGCAGACTAGTAGAAAATGGCTTTGGAATCAGAAAAACTGGTATTTGAATCCTAGTTCTCACTGGCTAGCCACATGGCCTAAGCCTGGGTTCTTCACCTATCAAAAGGAGTACAGTATTGTGATTTGTAAGAAATATATTTGGTCATTCCGATGATCAAAATATATTTCTCATGTATTTGGCTTTCGTCCACAATTGCTGGCTCACAGCTCCAGAAAACCTTGGAAGTTGAAAGTGAAAAAAAGGTGTCTTTTGTTATGTTAATGAGGTGAAGTGGACAGCATCTAAGGATGGGGGCTGGTTGCCAGGGGAGCCAACCACGTAATTAGAGGGTTGAAACTTTCAGTCCCACCCCCCTGACCTCTGGAGAGAGGCTGGTCAAATCGATTGCAAATGGCCAGTGATTAGAGAGCGTCCTTGCAATCTCCTATCTGTAGCCAGTTGGTCCGAAGCACAGGTACAAGCTTGGCCTTGTGGCTGGCATCTGATGTGTGTGTCTGTATGTGGGATGGAGGACAGTCTTGTGGGACATAACCCTTAACCTGTGTAATCCGATTCTGTCTCAGGGTATATATTATTAGAATTGAATTGAATTCCTGGACGCCTTGCCGGTATCCGGGGACTATTTGTTGGTGTTTGGGGAAATTCCCTACCCTACGTTGGAGCTGGGTCTGGGACCCCAATTTAAAGAGTCTTAGTTGACTTTATATCAAGAAGCATGGTGGTGAGGAGCATGATCTTGGAGATGAGTGTTCTAGTTTAAAGGGAGACTAGAATATTTTGAGGAAATATCCCTAAATTTTGAAACAGCATTAGGAAAGAATTCCCAGCATACTTTAGTGCTATTTCAAATGGGGTCCCAGATCAACCTAGAATATCATACTTCTATGTTTAGGGGTTCAGTGCCTGAAACTTATTTTTAAAAACAGCTTTATCGAGATGTAATTCATATATCATAAAATTCACCTTCTTAAAGTGTACAATTCAGTGGATTTTAGTATATTTAGAGTTGTGTAACCATCACTACTATCTACTTTCAGGATATTTTCATCACCCCACTAAGAAACCCACACCCATCACTGCTATTCTTCTTTCCTCCCACTCTGCTCCCCGATAACTGCCAAGACTTAGGCAACCATTAATCTGCTTCCTGAGTGGATTTGCCTAATCTGGTTCATCCACGTTGTAGTATGTATTAATACTTCATTCCTTTTTTTTTTTAAATGGCTAAATAAAATTCTATTCATAGAGTATGTTTTGTTTAATTATTCATTAGTTGATAGAAATTTGAGTTCTTTCCACTTTTTGGTAATTATGGAAAATATTGCTCTGAAATTTCTTGTATAATTTTTTTGTGTGTACGTGTGTGTGTGGACATGTGTTCCATTTTTCTTGCATATATACCTAGGAATGAAATTGCTAAGTCATATGATGACTCTAACATTTTGAGTAACTTAACTGTTTTTGAAAGTGGCTACATCATATTACTTTCCCACCAGAAAAGTACGAGGGTCCCAATTTTTCCACATCTTTACCAACACTGGTTATTGTTAGTCTTTTTGATTACAGAAGAGCCTGAACTTTAAGAGTTTTTTCTTTTTTTTTTTCTTTTTTTGGTGTGATATCAAGGCATAGAGAAGTACACAGTCATTGGGGCCATGTTGGGTTAGTGCTACCTTCCAGGCATGCTAAGCCTTACCGTGGGTCGGTCTTTGTGATATTTTTTTCACTCCTATAGTCTCTCACACATGGAAACTAAGTTCTCCCTGTCATCAAAACCATGTATGAAAATGACTTCTGAACCCTTAGGCTATCTCAGTTTCCTGACAAAAAGGAGAGTATAAGTCTAGTGGTCAGAGCACTGCTTTTTAACCGACAAGGAAATCAGTGTTTTCAATGACAAAAATAACTAGTATTCATTGCACATTTATTAGGTGCCAAGTATTGTTCTAAGTGCTTTATGTGAATGATTTCATTTAGAGTGTATCACAACTCATTGAGGTGGGTAATATTAATCCTGTTTTACAGAAGGGTTAAGTACCAAACTCAAGGACGTACAAATAATAAGTTAAGTCATGGTCGGATCCACATAGGTTGAGTGCAGGGCCAAGGCATTTGTTTATATACTTGCAGTACTAGCTCTCCATTAAATTATAATCGAATAAGCTTGGTGGGTCTATCTTATTCACTATTGTATTTCTATAAACTATCACAGTCCCTGGTTTATAAAAGGGGCTTAATAAATATATTTTGAATAAATGAATAAAATCAATTTGCAATATTTAAGGACTTCTTGTTCATAATTGAGAAGATCTTTAGCCTTGTTTAAAACAAATAAGTTTGTGTGTATGTGTGCTCCCTCTTTCATCATTTAATTATTTGAGCTCTTGTTTTTCAGCAAGTTCTCATTATCCTTCCTTATTTTGTAGTACAATAATACAACTCAGTTACTGACATTTCATCTAATTGCCAAGTAACAGATTGTAATGGATTAAAGACTTCACAATACAAACATTTGGCTGGCTCAGAGCGAGGTAGGAGTAAGACAGAAGGTAGAAACATTTAATTTGAAGAATCCACACACAAGGTAATAAAAAAAAATTGTTCCAAAACATATGACAAACTCATCAGAAAAGATCACGTGTAAGAGATTCAAATGTGTGGTTGATGGTGGACACGATGGAACAAGACATTCTCCTGCATCCATCACATTACTTCCCACTCACGAACCCTCGCCACTATTTTAATAATAAGAAACCACATATAGGCAAGATTATTCTTGTCTGTGCATTTTCCTCACTCCCCTTTTGTTTTCTTTTTGTTCCCATTCCCACTTCCACTCCTCACTTTCTGCTCTGCCAATCTATGTTCACGAAATCCATGCTTCCACATCACTTTGCTCTGCTTATTTAAAATTCAACTGAAAACTCCCACTCCTTTTACTCTTCGAATAAAAAGAAAAAACTAACACCTGCACTAGTTCCTATTGAAACAGATTTCCTTGGCACTACATATATCAGAACTTACGTCTCCCAGTGATGACTTTTCCCCTAGTGGCCCATTTGAGACAGAGTGTGTAATGATGCTAATGGTCAAAAACATTTTGGTTAGAGTTGGAATATGTCTCACAAGGACCTCCACCTCATTTACCACAGTAATTAAAACTATTTTATTCAACTCGATCATTAACTCCTAGTCTACACTTGGCCCTAAATCATTGATGGCCATTTTAATAAATTTACCACTTAATGACACAGACAAGCCACTATTGTACATTGTATATTGTACGTTGAGAAATACTTTTGCAGAGAGGGGCCTGAATTTAAAATATTTTGGGGTACCATATAAGCATAAATTACACATACCATTGTACAACTGGAATAATTGGGTATCCTCATGATATGACTCATGATGCATGTTTGTTGAGAAAATTTTCATCTCATTCTAATTTGTCCAACCAATTCATTTGAAAATGTTGAAGCATCTTGGATGTCCCAGGCCCAGTGCTAGGTAGGCACTGAGTATAAGAAGGTAAACAAGATGGATAACATCCTTGCACTCACTGAGTGTTAGTCAACTAAGTGGCAATGTGGCAGAGTAGAGGATAAACAGGTTTGGGAGTTAGAACTGGATCTAAATCTTTACTCTGTTCTCTCACCTATTTTTCTGGGAGCACTAAGCCAATTACATTTTCTATTTGAAATAGGGATATGAAGAATTAGTTATCCCATAGAACTGCTTCAAGTATTACATGAGATAATGTGAGAAAAGCATTTAGTAGAGTGCTTGACATGGGTTGAGGGGTGGGGAGGGGTGAGGAGGTAGGGGGGTGGGGGTGGTGGAGGTGGAGGTGTCTGACTTTCATATTCCAATGCTTGTCCCTGGGAAGAACAAATTTTACAAGCTGTCTTTAGTGTCCTGAGTCTAGATTTAACAGTCTGATATTTAAGGGACAAACGGTCACCAAACTACTTCATTCTATCTTATTTCTCAGGGTAGATTATTGCTTAAGCTTTCACTCTACTCCTATCTGGACCCGTCATTGGTGATCTTAGCTCTGTAAGTTTGTCCTTGCTGATCTCTTTTCCTTTAAATTCTAGTAGGCATTCTCAGTTTCTTTTTCCCTATTCAGATTCTACTCAGTATTAAAGACTGGCTCACTTTTTTCAGCTCTTCCATGGAGCCTCTTTGCTCATGCCTTTTCTTCTTGCTTAAAACGTATGACACATGTTAACTTAAATTGGCTTATTTGGCTTATTTTGAAGCACCTTTTGCTATTTTGCATTATGAAGTTTTGCTACTATTATTGACCATTTCCCAGATGTGAATCTTTATCTTCCATTTTACAGTACTAATTTTACAGATATTCAATATGTTTTGAATGAATGGATAAAAAGTTATATTCTATTTAATGAAGTTTTTTTTTATTGGAAGGAAAAATCCCTCTGCCTTCATTAAATTCCTCAGCACTCATGAGTGAATAATAACATGTTTGTGTTAATGAGTATCTAGGGCTTTGTTTCCTGGGCAGGAATTCATGCTCAGTATTTATAAAATATTAAGAAGAAACAAAAGATGCCATAGCTAGTAATACTCCCCTCCATGTTGCATGCATTTACAATATGTTATAATATTGGAAAGGGAAAATATATATGTATTCAACCAGTTGCAAGTTATCAAAGATAAATGACTAACTGTTAAGATTCCCCCCTACCAAAAAAATAGCGCCAAAATTAAGAAAAACTAGTTTGCATAAGTGTTTTTTCTTTCATTTTACATTTAAATTAAATTTACAGCTATATTTTGGAGCTGAAGAGACTGATAAAGACTATTTAAAGAAGATTGTATGATGAAATAGAGTGTGGGCTTCAGAGCTGTATTTTAATTTGAGCTCTGGCATTGATTGTATGAACTTGGACAAAAAAAATTTACCAGGCTTCAGGTCTGTTTCCCCTTCATTGTGTAGGACAGATTTAATAATTCCAATTTAAAAAAATGTTGTGAGAATTATTTTTGTTGGTACACAGTAAACTCTCACTAAATGGTAGCTTTTATTTGTGTTCATAGATAATGTAGAGAAGAGAAGGTAAACTTTCATGAAAATGAATTTTGGAAATAAGGAAGCAGGGCTGGGAACAAAGGCTTTTGGGTGGTTATGGCTGTGAAGGGGAGGGTACTGTGGTAGGTTAGGGTATGACAGTGGGGGAGCAATGGAACGTTTATCAAAGGGCATTTGAAAATTTCTATGGTCTCTCCTCCCGCTTAATTCTTTAGAGTCTATATTACGTTTCTAGGGAATTTGCAGTAAAAAGTAATATCAAATTTTCATTTAGAAGCTCAGTGAAGTAAGAATTTGGTTTCATCCATTTGTGCCTGAAAAGTCTTTTAAACTAGAAAGACAATCATATTATAGTCCTAGAGCGACATTTCAAGTTATTTGTTTTTTCCTGATGTCCTTAGAAACCACATCATGAAACACACAATACTTATTATGCATAACAATACAGTTATAATTGGTGATTGAAATTCTGACCAAACACTCAGAATCAAGTAAACCATAGTTAAAAAAAAAAAAAAAATCAAATTCTGTAATAGTGAAAAGGAAAATTGTTATGTTCCAAGTCCCACAAAATGGACGTATACACTAAGTACACTAAAATATGTCACGGTCTTAATATATTATAAAACAATTTAATACTACTACATCCTATTCACTGTCTTATAAATCTGAGTAGCCACAGACGGTCTAGGTATGATAAACTTAGATTTTATTCAGATTCTTTGAAATTTTCTTGTAACCAATTCTTATTTCCCTCTGGATACATTTCTGTGGTGCAAGAAGACTTACATCATAGCTCTAAATAAAAATTACATCATAACCTTAATTAAAAGTTAAATTAAGCCCTAAGCTCTCTGTGTATCATGGAAACAGGATGAAAGAAGAGGTACAGAAAAAAAATACCGAATAAGCCTTTACAATTAAAACAAAAGTAAGAGAAAAACTATCATTTTCATGACCATCACCAAAAACAACAACAATAATTTTGCTAAGCATCTATATTGCTTCTATTTTTAAAGAAACAGACTGAAAAAACAAAAAAAAGGCACTAAACCATTTTCATTGTTTGGTGCTGAGATATTTTGATGACAGGCTTTCAGAATACTTTAGACTTAATATGTAAAATAATACAATTATTAACATAAACTTGAAAAGGAAGTTTGGAAACATCTCTCACCATATGTAGTAACCATCTCTCCCCATTCATTCGAAAATATTTTTGCATGCCTAATGTGTGCTCACCTCTGTGATCAAACTTGGTTTCACAGTGGGAAACAGTAGATATAGCCCCTGCTGGGATAGAGCTTACTGGGGAAGATAGACAATGAACAAGTAAACAAATACAAATAAGATACCTACCTGGAATGCTATGAATCAACATCAGTGTCTTTGTTGCATTTCTCTAGTGTGATAGATTGTGAATGACAAGGAAAGTTCTTATTGGTATCCACGATTAAGGTTCCAGCAGTTAACCTTTTGTAAGGATTTCCATTCAGGGCATTGATTTGTTGTACAAAGATTCTTGCAGGGCATGAGTTACCATCTGACTACTAAATATACTTAGAAATAGCATTAGCTCTTTTATGATTCTTAGACAAAAAAGACGCCATAAGGAATGATAACTTTCACCCATTCTAAAGAAATATCAAGTAATTGACCATTGGAAGCTAAAAAACTTTCTGCCATTTGATTGAATGTGTATTCTCCAAATGCCTTTCTGTGAAGTAAATGTTTTTCTAATTAGGCTTAAAAATGTGAAATTTTCTTGCAAAATTGATTTTCTATTAAGGCACTAAAGTAGCTTCTCTGCCCTTCTGTCTGGATACTAATTAAATTATGTCCCAACTTGTTTGAATTCAGCAATCAATTTTTTTTTTCCATCTGCACTGGATTACAGAATCTCATTAAAAAATCAGTCTTTAATGAATTCTACACAAGGCAGAAGTGATAGATTTTTTTCTCTAGTGGAGACAAAACAGTACTGGTCAAGTTATGAGACAGACTTCCTCCAAAAAAAAAAAAAGTATCTATTTCTTCTTATGCTGTTTTTAGAGATAAGTACCAGAAGGCATGAGGATAAATAAAAAAAATAGGAACAAAATACTAAAATAAGGGTCTAAATACTTTGAGGATGAACTTGACACTGGGGTGCAGGACTGAGACAATTTCGAAAATGATCGTAAATAAAATTTACAAAAAGAAAATGGAGTCATAGCTATAGATTGCAGCTTTCAGAATAATTAGATGAAAATATTGAATAAATTCTAAAAGTGAAGGTTGTTTTCAGGTTTGACTTGTAGGTGGCATAAATATTTTTTGAATGATTAAAAGGCAGAAACTCAAAAATTCAAAATAGACAGCCTGAAGCTATACATATTAGAAGCCTTTCAAAAAAGGAAGATGATAAAGGATGATTTTTGAGGCCCTATACTAAAAAAGGGAAAATTAAAAAAACAGTTTTATATGTAACCATATCTCAAAACTCAAAGGATATATGTTTTTGTTTTAAAGAAACAAAAGGAGGAGAAAGGTATAGCTATTTGCAAGGTAAAATTCCAAATTCCATGTTGGGAGGTGGAAGGAGAGAGAATAGTCAATCATGCAACATAACAAAAACGGCAAGTGAACGTAAGCTGGTAAAGTGGCTTTGATTAGGTTAATTAGAGCTATATTATTAAGTCAGGATGGAAACTTCACCAGAGATGTTTACACCAGGGGCTAGAACTTAACAGAGGGAGCTGTGTGCTTGTTAGGGCTTTTTCTGGCATAGTTTTCTCTTTAACACCCCATGTTCTAAACATATGCTTAGTAAATTTCAGGTAAAGCTCCTTCCTATTTTTTCTAAATTGCTTGCACATTTAATTAATCACTAGAATAACATCACAGTTCTTTCACTTACATAATTGTTTCAGCATCTTATGACTTTTATATTTTCAACTTTTGGCAACAAAACCTTACCCCATTCTATCAAAATCACAAGATTGGAGCTTAGTGCATTGTATTTATCCCTTTTAAATCTAAATCTCTACCTGAACAGATTACTGTGGTTAGTGGTTCAGTTTCCAGATTCCAAAGCTATTTCTTGAATTCTTTTTTTCTGTCACTTTCTTAGCATCTTTAACTCCTATGATATTAAAAATAACATTTAACACTATTAGATGAAAGCAAACTAAAATCAAGAACAGAATTGCTCATGTAAGATGGTAAAACAATTTCTTTAAAAATTGTTCATGAGAACTAAAGTCAATCTGACTTCAATTTATTCACACAATAATTTCTGCAGTTAACGAACACTAGTACAAAAAGATAGAACACATATCAATGATAATAAGTAATTCTTCGGTTATAAAACGTAATTGGAATCTTATTTCATTTTTTATGAGAAAGTTTATACCTAAGTCTAGTTACCCAGAAATATTTTGTAAGCTGGATATCTGTTTTACGAGGTTGCCTATGTGATGATAAAAGGAAATAGTCACTCAACTGAAAAACAAAAATTTCTATGCCCAAGTGGATATCAAGAGGAAAGGCTCTAGAATTTAAAATGTGGTTGTGGAATTATTTTCCATTGAAACTTCCAGAGACATTTAATAAGTACAATAGTGGTGAGAAGAAAAATAAGAAAGTAGATATAGATAAAGGGGAAATGAAAGAATGACTAGGGAGATGAAAAATAAGAGAAAGAGAACATTAAGACTGGTAAATAAGAAAGAAAGTGATCTCTTGCTTATTGGGCACTTATTACATGCTAGGTAGGCTCTATGCTAGGAACTTTATAGTCTAGTCTTTCTAATCCATAAGATAGAGGGTAGATAATGTTAGCCACTTTTTAGATTAAAAATCTTAACTTAGAGAGTTTATGTGACTTATCCAATGTCCCCGAGCTAGTAAATGGATTGATAAGAATTGAAATCAAGGAGTGTTTGGTCTTAAAGTCAGGACTTTTCCAGAAACCAGTCTAGCTGGCAATAAGTAAGGCAAAGATTGGAGTGAGGGAGAAAAATGAGACCACACTAAACTCCCTGAAAGCAGGAGCAGGGTTTGCCCTTTTCGCTTTTTTAAAAACACTTAATACAGTTCTAGGAATATAGCAGGAACAATAGATATTTGCGTAATGAATATTTTTAACTGAGGTGGGTGACAAAAATCTTAGGGAGATAAGACATGGAAGAAAGAGAAAGAGAAGAGGGCAACTCAGCAAGTGAGAATAAATGTGATTCTTTTGGTCAGTCTACTTAACCTTCTAGGTTCTAGAGTCTAAAGTTGTCAGCTTACTGCCAAACCACAAACTCTGCACATGTTCAAAGAATTCTTGAAAGAGAAAAATCACTTGATGGCATACATT
The DNA here is from genome assembly GCF_000151845.1 of Pteropus vampyrus. NCBI lineage: Eukaryota > Metazoa > Chordata > Mammalia > Chiroptera > Pteropodidae > Pteropus > Pteropus vampyrus. Next base: position 12,449,407 of record NW_011888790.1, on the reverse strand, counting down.
GTCTTCACTAAAGCAAAAACATTTACCAACTTTTCAGAAACCCAGTGGGGTGCAATCTTGGAATTCCAGACCACTTGGTAGTTAAAGAGTGGAGGTGACTAATATGAGCCATGCAGTCTGGACAGGTGGGCATTGTGAAGCACATGCAGGTCATATTATGCTATTAACCAAAAAGCCAGTCAAAAACTAGTCAATTAATACCAATTTGCTAATAAATATTTGTTATGGTCCCAATTTGCCCTCCCACCTCAGCTGTAAGAAATTCACACAGAGCCAAACATTCCAAAAAATATAAAAATTCAATGAAACAAGCTTACTATTTTGTTAAACAATTAGAAACAATGATTGAATGTTTCTCTTTTTAAATAGATGTTGATTTAATATTGGTAATAATTTACTCATAGGGAAGGCTACTTATAAAAATCACAAAATTGGAAAATGCAATATTATCCTTGGGTTCTTGAAAATCCACAGTAGGGCTAGGTCTATCTCAATATTCAAGCATCTAATTTTGACTAATCTGTTTGGTTAAGTTATATATATTCCCTCCAAAAAGAAAAGTAGAGCTTAACTCAGATCATTTTGATTCCTCTTATACAATCAAATAATAATTGTAGAGCACTAATAAAATTCAGTTTGAGAATAGCAATCACAAGCCTATTCTAAAACCTCACTTTATTATATTGGTCACAGTAAACCGTAGACTGAGAGGATTCCCAGGTGATGGGCTTACTGAGTTTCTCTGAAGGTTTATGCCAGTCTCTGATCTCCCTGGTGGCCCCAAAGTGTTCATATCTTAAGGAATCCTAGGGATGCTAAATAACACTATTGACAATCCCTTGCGTAATTATAATCTCATGTCAATATGCAAAAAATGGCTGGAAAAGGACTAGTTCTTGGAATTCAGAGAAGCTAAGAGTTGTTTGCTTTTCTGGTATTGGCCTATTGAGACATTCACTCAGAAAAACGCTAATGCCAGGCAGACATAGCATAATCAAATAGAATTGATTATTATGTAGTTTAAATGCACTGAGGATATTGGACTTCCCTTTTTAAATCACAGAAAAATCCTGAGCTAAATTATTAAAACTGGAAAAAAACAATGTTAAGAGTACTATAAAAATGTGAATCATTTAAAAAATGGATTTAATATCAGCCTTTGTGAATTGTATTTGACATTTTACCCATCATGCTCTGATATCTTTAGGAGAAACAATGAACCCTTTGTGATATGCAGAAATAATCAAGGAAAAATGGCATTTTATTTCTTTTTAATAGCTACGTAACTTATGTAGAAACAGAATGATTGTGGAAAATATAAAGAATAAGATGATATTTTACTGTCCCTTTAAAGAAGTAAGTGTGTGTGTGGCATTTGGTAAGCTTTTAGGAACAGATATTTTGTGTGTGTGTCCAAGGAATTGTCTATAGACCTAAGTGCATAAATCTTTCTCCTTTCTTTCAAATAACACCCAGAAGGCCTGCATACTTTTTAATGAGATTATGCAATCCCCTGACACTATTTTGCCAGCTGTCAGCAGCTAGAGGCCCACACCGCTTTTTGCAAAGAGCATCTCTCAGTAGATTATTATGTGAGTAGGAACCGGCAAGTACAGTTTGTCATACTAGAAATGCTAATCTTTTTCTTACCTCTTCCTTCTCGGCACTTTGCAGATCACGCCACTCCTCAGTTACGTGACCGAAATCCACTGTGTTCATGGGGACTTTAAATTCTCCAATGATGTCATGCTTGGAGAAACGATCAAAATCATATACAGCCATCACCAGGGTTTTGCCACCCAGTTCCGAGTATGGCACCTAAATGAAACAGATGAGAGTAAAATATCTGGTCACAAAAAATGCTTAAGACATTTTACTTGTTTACAGCATTTAATTTTGATACTTATATTGGATAAACAGAACAGGATAATTGTGCTTTTGGTATTTTCTTAAACTGACTCATTTGACTAACTACTTGAGGTTTAAATTACTTGGCAGGAAATGGAAGCTTCCCTTAGTAATTTTTTACTTTATCGCAAAGTTCTAGAAGCTGTTAGTATTATTAGTAATAGATTCTACTTTTAGTCATGCTGTAAACCTTTGAAGATTAATAAAAGAATAAACCAAGCTGATTTCACTATATGAGTGTTTTTCTTGTAGGGTATTTTGTTATCATTTTCAAGTTATATTGTCAGTGTGTACCTTACTCAGGAGTATGTAACTTGTTTCAAAAGTTAATATTAACTCTTTCAAGCTACTTGGGTGCCATATTTTAATAGAGCAAAGACTTACTAAAAACTATGCTAGAAGTCTGAAAGAGTTTAAATGAAATTCACAAGATGCCTCATCCACTCCCTAAAATAATTTACTGATTGACGAGAACCGACTAGAAAATTGATGTTTTGAATTTCAGGGATGCATTATAATATAGATCTTGAAGTTTGTTCGCTCTTATGGCACTCTTTAGGATGAGTGGTGGCAAAAGGCCAAGAACTGATGAATTCTCCAGCTGTTCAAATATATCTGGGACAGATGCTATGGGTTGGGAGGTTTATTAGTGCATTTTTAATATTCAAGGAAAGCAGTGTAATGCGTGAGCTACACTTCAGTAACTGGGTAGAAATGCCTAATTAAGAAGTTGTTTAGACTTGTATTGAAGGTTTGATCAGTTTTCATACACTTCCTATTTTATTAGTGTAAGTGATTGTCTTATGCTCCAACAAACATTTCTCAATCAACTCTGTATATTAAGAAGGGAAGAAGGAAGAATATTTGACCATATATGTACAAGAAATCTTAGTTTTTCCAAAGTGTTTATTTTCTATCATTTGTTATCTATTTGGAATCTACAATCAAAAACTAGGCACAATAGTTTTTCCATTCTAGAATGAAAAAAAAATTCCAAAGTGCGGAATTTCAAAGAAAGAAAAAAGAAATTTTAGAGTAGAGATAAACTATTGAAAATCTCATCTGATTTCTGAAATCTCTTTAGATTATTTTCATGATTGTGTTATGATAGCATTCATCAGAAATCTGGACTTGGCATCAACTAGGCCTGGGCTTTCTTGCTTTCCAGCTGAAGAGACTGGAGCAAGTGAATAAATCTCAGCTTTTTCATCTATCATAATACTTTCATCTAGATAATACTAGTACTTACATCACAGGCCCGTTTGAGGCTGAAGTAATGTATATAAGACATTTAGCACAGTATGTGCATGCAGTAGGCACTTAATAAATAATATTGTTTGAATGATTAGTAGTTCCTTCAGGTAGGAGTTTGTTTTAGGGAAAAGAAGCAGCATTTGGTTTGAGGGATACAGAGTTGATGTTAAGTGGATTTGAACTAACTTTTAAAGCCAATCCTTTTAAAACTCTATTATATTTCCGTTGTTATATCATATTGCCTATTAGCATTTCAACATGTATAGTCCACAATGTCTACTGGATAAATTCGCCACTTCCCTAGAAACAGTAGCACATTTCTTAAATGCATAAAAATATTGTACTTTTTTGGTTCGATCAACCTTCTGAAATAAAATGGAACCCGATACAATTTTAAAGGCAGCTTCAAAAGTTTAATAATTATACTTCTTGAAGCCACAGAAATTAGTAATAAAATTATTAGCAATACATTTTAGAAGTAATACACCAGTACCTCAAAACAAAAACAAAGCCCTCACAATGTTATCTGTAATAATTTAAGAATCTGCTTACTAAATTCTGGTTAAAAACAACTGACCTAAATGAAGAGTAATACTTAGTCAAATAAAGTTATCGCGATTATCAAAAGCAATATTTTTTAGTTTTATTTTCATTTTTATGTTCTGTGATACATTGACTGTAGTGATTAGGTCTGAATAAACTATTTCCAGACTATTTTTATTGCTACTGTATCACTGTATAGAAAAGTATAGATTTTTAAATAGGATTACTGACAATACATTAGGGACTTTTTCTTAAAAGTTCAAAAGTTTCAGAGTGAAAAGAGACACTGATGTTTTACAATATTAGAAACTAGTTTCTAGAAAATAACTCATAGCCTCCATTTCATCCATTTCTTTCATACCAGAATGTTTGCTAACATGAGGCACATGCTTTCTTCAAAGCTGGCTGCTGAACAGGTGATTTTGAATTGGCCTACTGGTATACTCATGCACATTTTATTTTTCAGAAACATATTAAGTAATGCATTAAAAATTTTTTCACACGTTAAAGATATCTACAAAAGAACTATTTTTATGCATGACTTTTAGACAAGAACTATGGAAACGTGTGTGTATGCAGAGATGCCAGAGGCCTGCAGAGCATGTATTCCTGTTAAGTTATTAGATGGCCAGAAACCCTCTTTGTTATCGTTTGTCAACTGAGGTGTCTCAACAAGATGAAGAATACCAGGGAAGAGCCTAGAGTAAAGGAAAAATGCTGTAAATACAGAAAAACAATATGTTCACCTTCTTTTTATTAGTAGGTTAAGAAGAAGGGATTTACAATGTTAGATTTGGCCCTGTGCACACAGGTGTTTGTAATCAGAGTAATATCCATTTGTACCTTTTAAACAGTGGAACCTAGCTTTATTCTGTGAACGCAATGGGATTTACATATTTCAGGAACTTTGAAACTTAGAAAATTAATTTTATTATTTCTTTGACTTTATTTTAGAGAGAGGAAAACGCTCAAGCCTATTGGCATACTTGAAGTTGACCTCACTTTTTACATGTGAATATGACAACTTACTCATAATCTAGTCTATATTTTGTTCTGAAATGGCCAAGCTGAATCGTACTTTGGCCAGATCTAAATGCAAGGTAGAATCTTCACTTAATGGAAAATAAAAATTTTAAACAGAATCAGTTATTGTCACTGAACAAGTGATCACATGCATGTCTATATGTCAGGGTGAGATCAGTCTTTTAACTAAAGCAACAGAGGAAAAATTATAAGTATAAAACAATACCTTGAAAGTAAATTGCTCATTGAAAACAGGATTAAGCGTCTTTCGGTGGACTTTTGTCTCAAATTTCTTCTTTTTGTCTGGTAGCAGAAACACTTTCACATAGGGATCAGATGTGCCCCCCATGTCTAAGGCGGGCAGCTCGGCAGCCTGGATGATTCCTACTAGCAGCTGCAATGAACAACAGAATACAACAAACAGAAACATTGGTGGATATTTTGCAAAAGATTGATTTGTTCATAGTGCTGCATGTTGTGATTTCTCCCTCTTCCCCTTTACTTTTAATAAACATTTTTTCACTTAAGAATCTAAACATAGAAGGGAAATGAAACAAACTATATAGATTTCTGAACCCAATTATGACAGATGCAGGCTCTAGAAAGCCTGGTTTTAAGCACAAAAGAGGATTTTAAAATGTTGCTGATTAGAGCTAAATACGGAATTCATATTTGCAAAAGAGTTGCAATCAAATAACATTCCAGTTGCTAAAAGCCCTTGTGCATTATTTTTTTTCCTAGGGCTTGATTTGTAAGTGGAAATAAATTGTTAAACAATCAGAAGTGTGTAATTATAAAGTAGGAAATTTTTATTCTGAACCAAAGCCTCAGACCAGCTAAATAGACATTCCTTAGACATTAGGTGGCATTTTGAGATAAAAATAAAATCTTCAAGTTTTTATTGTATTTGACTTTTACTTGTATGCTGGCTACTCTTCATTTTAACTTACAGTAAAATGTATCATATATTACATTTTGTGTTTAAATAGACATGGAGTCAAAGAAATATAGTTTCAGCTTCATATAAAGGAAGCAAAGATTATATAGATAATGTTTTTAATGGTACGTGTGACTAAGTTTCTGATTCATTTTTCTAATATAGCAGAAATCTCTGCATTCTTTCAAGTCTGTTTTCTTGATACATTCCTATGTCTTGCTATGAATGAGAGCATAAGCTGGTATTTTTAATATTTTTGCAAAGTAAACAAAAGCTGTGAGTAGACTGACTATTCTAGATGCCCTGCCATCAGACATTTTGTGCTAACAGACTGCTTTAGATCTATAAGGGAAACAAAAGTAGACTCTTATTGTTGTTCAAGGCATATACTATTCAGTAAGTGCAGGCACACCATAGCTTTTTACATCAGAGCCTGAAAACCTGAGTCTGAGAATTTTTAGCTGATAGAGTGGAAAAGCAATTCACTCCTCCTCCCTCATCACATTTTTTTTTCTGTAAAACTGACCCACTAGGTTTGTAAGTGCATTTTGGTTAATTGACTCAGTTTTTAACCTGGACCAATACTCTGAATGATCATGTTTTCATTTTAATGCTTCAATATCTTTGTGATATCATCATTTAACAATAACAAGAGTACTGGATTATAGGTATACCAAACACAGATGATCAAAGAATAGCTAAAATAGACATTAGATTATAAAGACATTATTGGTAAACCAAATGGTTTGTTTCTTGGTTTGCCAAATTGGTTCTGCCTTTAGATTGCATGTGAAAAGCAAGATTCTGTTTTCTCCTTTTGCCAATCAATTTTCTTTTGGGCAGGGAAAACTGTAGAAATATACCTAAACTCTTTCAAACTAGATTACTTATATTTCAAATATTTTTGGATATTTGGTTGGTAAGGGGTGGAACTACTTCTTCCAACCACCTTCTGACTTCTGCCTGAGAGATAAATATTACATTTCTCTCCATGAAAGCATCTCAATTAGAATACTTTAGGGTTGTCTTTTAGTTTTAGTAAACAAACAAGTATATTTGATTATAGCTTTATCTGGGAAATTCCTCTGCTTTGCTTTTATTTTCCATGACTCATAGGAATCATTTTACAAACAAAATTAGTTGAGAACTTTGGAAAAATCATTGAATAATGTTAAAAAAAAAAAAATTCCATTGAGTAGAATCTTCTAGATCTTTAGAATGAAATACCGTTTTAAATTTTATGTTTGCTAGAGAGGGAATAATACATATGCTCTTATATTTGAGTGGAAAAAATTCAGTGCTATTATTTTCTTAAAAATACTACTTTAGAAAATGATATTTATAGTACTCAAGCCAACTTAGAAGTTTCAAAACTGACTAACCAGGAAGAGATACTACTAGATTTCTATTGGGAAATATAAAAGTAGAATAAACTAGAAAAATATTGGATACGTGTATAAAGTCAGGTTAAATTTCTGGAGTACACATTATATGTTAAGATAACATAAGCTGACCTTGAATTTCCCTAGAATACATAAATAATAGGAAGTTTTGCTCTCAATCAAGTCCTGATAATCAAATTTTGGTAAATGTGGGAGATACGGCCTCAAATGCCCTATTTAATTAAATAGTATACCTATAAATCTATATAAATCTATACCTATAAACCCGTATCTGTAACTAATATGTAGCTTTCTAAAATGCATTATGAACTAACTAGCTAAGACTATAATGAAGTTGATCAAATAAGATTATTTTTAATGACAGAGCATATCAATACATTCTTTGTGAGGAAACCTCTGGAAACTTCAGAAAGTGAAGACATTATTTGAACTGTCAGTTACTAAATAAAGCCCAGAATTTCTGCAACTGATTATTGCTCTCACATCATTACTGATTTTGGACATTAGTTGTGAAAGCTGAGCACTGGTGTTTGATTTTTTGTTCATTTCTCACCAAACTAGAAATAATTAACACATGCCGCATTTATCAGTTCTTTCTCACCCAAAATGCTGAGTAAGGCAAAACAGATCAGAGAGTTTTAAAACTCTCCTCTTTGGAGAAGGGCTATGTCTTAAGGATTCTTAAGAATCTGGTCTCTAACTCACCCAGTTTTACTAATTCTTGTGTTGCTTTTTAATTTCTTTTACAATTCAGAAGGTAAAGGGGTATATTCATCAATGTCATGGAATCTAGAAGGTCTTTTTACATAGAGAGAATTCTAAATTATTTCTGTGCCACCTCTATAACAAGCAGTCAATAAAAGGTAGCTAATATTACCATTAATCTAGGTGGCATTTCATGTTTTTTTGAGAAATTGAATCAGAAATGACTGTCTTGTTAACTCCTTTAGCTCTTTGTCACTTGTTGGGCAGCAGTCATAGGTACCAGAAATCAAATATCTGGTCTTTCTACTCTTCTAGAACTGCTGTCTCATTAGCACAAGAAGTTTTACCTACTACCATATATAAGGCATCCTACCTTTGAAATTTCTAGATTACAATTTTCCATCTTTGATTCCTTATAAAACTGTTATGTTTCAAAATTTTGGCTTGAATGGTGGCCTAATTAAAGACCCCTAACTCTGTCTGGATCTGAATCCAAGAAGGCTAAAGAAGATTGTTCTAGCTCAGGCTGAGGGACTTGTGGGGGCGAGACTATGGTTGGGAGCTCTCAGAACCCAACTGACTTCTTCAAGTTAATTTGTATTCTGCCTGCCTATTGTAAGTGCCATAAGTAGATATAATCGGTTGAATACTGTGAATTCTAATTACTAGAAGTTAAATTACCAAGTAGGAGACTGCCTGTACTTGGAAATTATTTCATCAATAGCTTTGATAATTGCATTTTTCCCTTACAGCAAACGAAATGTTTTAAGAAGTATCTCGCTTCCATTTCTACTTTGTAATTTCAGAAAATGTAATGGAATAAGAAAATGTTTTTTTTCTCTCAGACCTGGTTATTCTGGAAATCATAATCCAGTGAATATTGAAGTTTTCCCAATTTCTCCTCTTCTTTGGGTTCTTCTTTTTCTTCCCCATCAGTCAATCCAGTTTCAGCATCATCATCCTTAAGGGCCTATGAATAGGGAAAGGGATCATATGTGAATTCAAGGGAATTTTTATAAAAATTCAGATCAAATTGGGCCTGTGGTTATACTTCCAAGCTGTTAGAAGCAAGCACTAAGATGCTGGAATCTCAGTTTGTCTGACACACATTCATGTTTGCTGCTTACATATTTTTTAAATTCCATTTGTGCAAGGAATTTTTTTTCCCCAATCAGCAAGCAACATGGAAGCAATGGAAGAAGCCCGTAAGAATATTGCAAGCAAAAAATGTAAAGTTGTTGCAAAGAAAATGTCAACCTGGTATTATATTTGGCTCTGCTAAAACTGCTTCTTTCAGAGTTGTGAAAAACATGCTATTAACCAGGCCAGGTTTCACATTCATGTAGGTTAAAGCGATCTAAGCTAACCACCATGTTACATTAGTGTTACATGCAGTGGAGTAATTTATATGAAATGTATGGCCTTTTCTTGCCTTGTTTCCTATGGAAAAAA
>NW_011888790.1:12426137-12440132 GCF_000151845.1 Pteropus vampyrus | reverse complement strand
TCTTTGGGTTCTTCTTTTTCTTCCCCATCAGTCAATCCAGTTTCAGCATCATCATCCTTAAGGGCCTATGAATAGGGAAAGGGATCATATGTGAATTCAAGGGAATTTTTATAAAAATTCAGATCAAATTGGGCCTGTGGTTATACTTCCAAGCTGTTAGAAGCAAGCACTAAGATGCTGGAATCTCAGTTTGTCTGACACACATTCATGTTTGCTGCTTACATATTTTTTAAATTCCATTTGTGCAAGGAATTTTTTTTCCCCAATCAGCAAGCAACATGGAAGCAATGGAAGAAGCCCGTAAGAATATTGCAAGCAAAAAATGTAAAGTTGTTGCAAAGAAAATGTCAACCTGGTATTATATTTGGCTCTGCTAAAACTGCTTCTTTCAGAGTTGTGAAAAACATGCTATTAACCAGGCCAGGTTTCACATTCATGTAGGTTAAAGCGATCTAAGCTAACCACCATGTTACATTAGTGTTACATGCAGTGGAGTAATTTATATGAAATGTATGGCCTTTTCTTGCCTTGTTTCCTATGGAAAAAATAGTTGAGTAAGTGATTCTCAGAAATTTTTAATTTCCTGTGTTTCACATATGCATTTATAATGGTTATGAAAAAAGAGGAGGAAACATGCCACCAGCAAATGCATGTTTAGAGAAAAATCTACCCCACTTCCAGTTTAAGTTTACCATTTTATTTTCATGACAGCTCCACAGAAAGCTAGGCTGAATTAAATTGATTTATGGGTCCATTCGATATCAAGAGATAAAAGGAGTTATGCTTACAATTCTGACAAACTAAAAATTGACATAAAAATTTATTTTGTATTCATGAACAAAAATAAAATCATGGTGTTGAATTCTCAAAGCTCAGTTCATTCTGGTTGAATATTTTTTATAACCTAAAACTTAAGTGTGATATAAACTGAAATATTAGAAAGCTTATTATTTCGTAAAATACATTCAAATGCTCTTCTTTTAAAAAATAATGTGTATTTCCCCAATATGTGCAAAAATTTTGCTAAAAATATCAAATGTTATAGATTATATTAGAAACTTTATTTTTAGGGATGTGCATTCTTATTTAAATAATTAGAAAAAAAGAATTGGAATAATGCATAGTTATCATTTAAAATAAAAAATGAGAGTGTTACATTTCCCTAACCACTAGTGAGGTTGACAAATTTTAAATCTTTATATTAACCATTTTATTATTATTTTTTTTTTTCCTGGGGACCGCCAGTATGTAGCCATTGCTAATGTGGTATTTGTCTCTTATTGATTTGTAGACACTCTTCGTATTTTAGTGATCTCAACCTTTCTGCTGCTGTTATACATAGCAAATATTCTCTCCTGGTTTTTGGTTATGGCGTTTTCATTATTATGTGTGTGTTACTGTAATAATCGAGTTCAGTCATATGAGTGGTAGACTGCTTTATAGCTCTGAAAAAGGTAGAGGAGTCTTAACTCTTGTCAGCACTCAAATGAAATCTGAACATTCTTGCAGAACTTGAATGCGAGAAGTGTAATCAGGTTTCAGAAAGTCATCAGACTCACCAGACTACAAACCTACCTACCACTCAGCCTCTCCTTTTTCTCCCCTTATCCCAGACCACAGGGTATTTTTCCCTCTGCTGAGATAAAGCTTTTCTGTTTACTTATCCTTTAACACAGAGATCCTCAGTCTGAATTGACAAGATTTTCCTGTTTGGCTCTACTCAGCTAGCTCCAATCTGATTCCCAAGAAACTGAGACTTGGTGGCATAGTAACAGAACTTATCTGGGTGGGAAAATCAGATAAACAGAGTGGAGCTGTAGTTAGAGATGCCTCCCTTTTGTGCTTCTTGAAAATTTTCAGGAGCCTACAATGAGTTTGGAAAATTGAAAATTACTATTATATCCATATAGAAACTGTTTAAAATCTGGTTAGCCATATATTATTTAATTTGGAAATTTTAACTTAGATGTTTCCTTAAACAGAAAAATGCTGATTTGCTGATAGCCAAAGGCAAACAACAACACACTTATTTAAAAATTTATATTAATGTTTTAAATTGGGGGTGGGAGGATCACTAAAGGAAACATGGTAGTAAAGCGACAAAAGAGTACTGAGTCTAATTAGAGGACTCGAGGCAGTGAAATCACGTTTCCCTTTCAACACCTTAGCTGTGTCTAAGTCCACCACTGTCGTAGAAGATGTGCTTAGAAAATTGGAGCTTAGGTAATTTGCTTCCCTGTAAGATTTTAATTTTTTAAAAAATAATAGCAAACTAATACATATTTCTGTCTGAAAAATCTACATGTTTCTCTACCATAATAAAAAATTTCATAGATTAAAATATTTTTTCAAAGGTCTCTTTTAGAACTGACAATTTATGTATCATGTTTCAGCTCAGTACAACTTGAAATAGCTGAGATATTAAATCTCCTTCTCTGTAAGTGGTTTTCACCCTAATGAAAGGTGCATGACCATCTCTGCAATTATTTTGTATGAAATAGGGCTAAATTTTTGATAATTTCTCAGTGCTACTGTTCATCACTGATGTGATTAAGTCTATTCTTGTCCTAAAGGCTGAGTTTAAGCAAGACATTTTCTGTACTATCACATTAAATTCAGGCCTATTAAATCAGTAGCTATTATAATATCTCAATAACAATATTTTCTTCTGCCTCCACCACTCTCCCCCAGAACAAAATGCAGAGGAATAAGCTTGTAAACCTAGCAGTTCTGAGAGTTTGATAAATTGCTGCAGAAAAAGTAGTGTTGGGGACATCAGACTTTGTTTTAAATTTCAAAGATTTAGTGCGCATGCTTCTGGCTTGCTTTGACATTCAAAAGGTGCTTAGTTCACAACCTTCAGAAGGAGCTCTTGTTCATTTTAAGTTAAATTGTTCAGATTTGGATTTGATAAGGCACATTAAAAAGTTAGCAACAAAGAACTGAATTTTCTCTCTGTGCCCATCAATTAAAAACTTGAGCTTTCTAATAATGCTCTATTTAATCAGTAATATTTAAAGTGAGAACACTTCATCTTAAAAAAAAAAAAATCAATTTAGTTCAGCCTCTTGATGTGTGTCAGAATGGTACACCCTCAGCTGTTAGAGCCCTAACTGCCAGGCCACTAAATGTATCTGAGCGTTAACTTAGGTGTATCTAAGTAGCAGAGGAAACCTACCGCAAGGGACAGTCCAGAACAGTCATGAGACACAACACAGATAAGGAGGACATAGAAGGAAGAAATAAAAATTAAAATATCTACACACGTTAGTAAAATCCATGGAGAAATGACCTTTCCAGACCCATGAATTTCCAATCGATATTTTCCCTCTGTAATTTTAGTGTTCTCAAGTTTTAAGGCATTAAAAAGCCTTCTATATATATATATATATATCTTTTGCTGTATAGACATACTAACTATAGTTACTTTTTTTGTCTTTGCCGAGTATTTAAGATTTTTTCCTTGGTTATAAAATCTTACCATAGAGACATATAGCCACAAACATCGAAACCTGAATTTCTGATTTTTTATATAGATTAAAATAGTAAAAATTTATTGATTTCCCTAGAACCTTAAGAAATCATATTTAAATGCCTCTCATATCTGTTTTCAAACGAGAGGCATAGACTGTCTTTATTGTCTTCCCCAAGTTCATATCATTATTCTGTTTTTTAATATTCTGAAAATATAAGTATTTAAGAATAATTTTACTTTCTGTTAATGCTGTTTTGAATTTGGATGATTAAATGATATTTGGATGATCAAATGTGATATAGCATCTTAAAATCTGTACATTCCATTTTGCTTCTTCGTGCTTTCTCTTCATAAAATGATGGAACCCATTATAAACTACTTTTGTCTGTCTGAAAAAGTGTCACAAGCTACTGTTATGTAACTATTATATAATGGGCCTACTTTCACTTGTCCAAATTATATTTCATTCTGAACACTTAATTGTTCATAAATCAAAATAAGACTTATAAAATCCTACATAAACAAACTTATCTATTTAAAATGGTTAAAAACACCTTTTTGAGTGGTTGAAATCCTAAATGCTATATTGCGACAGTAGATTACTATAAACTATCATTGATTTCTTACTATTTCCTTATTTGACTCACTTTCTCTTCCCCTCCCATTCAAAGAAATAAGTGATCAATGAAAAATTAACCATAATCAATTCTCTGTATTTATTACTTTTGAGATTTCGGTCATTTATCCAGGTCAAAACAGGGATAATAAACACCACTACTATTCTATAAATTAGTCTTATGTCATATAGAACAAATTTCACAAAGAAAAATACAAATCTCATGTCCTAGGAAGAAACACTATAGTTATCATTGAATATTATTCAGTGCTTAATTTTTTTAATTCTAGAGTATTTGAATTTTATCGTAGTTAGGTGTATTTTCAAACTATTGCTTCATATATACAGCTAAAATTCATGTAGAAATTATTTCGTTCATGTCTATCTTGGAGATTATTTCTGCATTTATTCCAATAAATTTTAAAAAAAATCCATATCAAGTCCTGCTTGCTATAGAAATGTTGAAATAAAGCAAGACATGATTTAAAATGTCAGATTTTACACAACAAATTAACTAAAGAGAAAAGTTCTTAGTAGACATGTGTGATTGAATGTTTGTGCATGAATGTTCTGTGGCTGTGATTAGAAACTTGGAGAAAAATATAACCTTTCTTTATGCTGAACTCAGGACAAAACTCTTTGAGTGCGAGCATTGGCATTACATCCACTCTGTGCCTCTGAAACCAAAGTTTTAGCAGTGAGTGGAAAACGAGCCTTTGCGAAATTGTTGTCAATAGACATAGCTGTGTCTTTGAGAAAGAGGGTATAGAACTCAAGCTGGGGAAAGGGCGTGGTGTGTGGTTAACTATGTAAATGTACTACAATGCCTTCCTTGATTAAATTGTTCTTAAGGAGATTTACATATTTAAGAATTCACTTAATAGTAAATTCTATAAGAGCAATTTATAAAACTGCCTATATATGTTGCTCTTTGGAAATAAATAGAACTTTTGAATAAACAGAACTTATTTAAAGGGAAATATCAATAAATTGAAAATGTTATTTCTTTGAAAAATCTATTTTTAATATAAATTAAATGTTCTTTAGAAATATCCAATATGAATGTGACTCTAAAAATATAAAGTCATTTAATCATTATAATTATTAATAGTAACCAAGTCATCCAGTTAATTTAGTAAAAATAGACAACAACGTAAAGGATGTCCAAACAGCTTCTTGAGGCTTAGGAAGATAACCCAGCCAGATACATTTTATCATCTGGGTTATGGTTTTAATGGTCCCTAAATGAGGAAATAAGAATTTTGCCTTCAAATTTTGCCCTGTTCTTTAGGATCAGCTCATACCTTCTTCCTTTCCCCTGTATAACTTATTATTCCTGAGCACTAATTATTGAGCTGGATGGATACATGAGAATGGTAGTCATCAAATGTGATAAACAGCTTTAAGATTCACTTATTTGACAGTGATAATGCTAGAAAGGTACCCTGCCCAAGAAGGAGAACACTTTAATCTGTTTTTCAAACTCTTAATACAATTAAGACTGGCTAAACAGATGTAATTAGAATGTTCAGGCATCATTCCAATGGCCCTGATGGTCACAGATGCCCTTTTCTGGTTAATATGCATAGAGGACCGGAAAACCTTACCAAATGTTTCCATTGCACTTTGGGATATTGAGTAGTGACTGAAAGGATTGCAAAGCATCTCTATAACAATGATGTGTCCAGAAGTTGTTTATTTCTATACTTATCTGGCATAAAATAATAAACCATTTATTAGTTTCTAGTAAGATCTAAGAAAAAATATGGAAAGAATACATTACCTGATCTTTCATGGTCTTCCCTAAGTCCTTCACATCCTTCATGTTAATGGCATTCTTTCCTCCCTTTTCCTTTCCCTTCTTCTTGTTTTTCTTTTTGAACAAACATTTCTTACAGATACAAAAGCAGCAGGTCAGGACTAAAAGGACCGCGACGATGGCTATGGCAATTAAGGCCCATGGTGGCACTGAAAGAAAAAAATGTGCATAGAACATTAGCAATAAAACACATATGCAAAACCTTTTAACTCATGGGCTATCATCAATCAATCATTCTTATTTATTGAGCACTTTTAATACTCTATGTACACTAGTCACCATTGCTTTATCCATGTTTTTTCTGCTGGAGTGTTGTTTCTATCTTTTTGACTTCGCCCTTCCAAATATGCCAAATGTCATTTCCTCCCTATTGCTTTCCCTGCCCCTCTAACCTAGATTTTCATTAATCCATTCCTTCCTCCATTCAGAGCATAACTCTGGAGTTTGACCTTGAGCAAATTGTCATCTGCCTCAGTTTTCTCATCTCTAAAAGTGGAAGTAAATTGAGACCTCACAGCCTTTTTGAAGATTAAAATAAGATGCTGTGCCTGGCACAGGGTAAAGTTTAATAAAAATTAGCTGCTGTTACTCATCTGTTAAATACTAGGGGTTCTAGTATGTCTGGGCACAATGGGAGGGGCAGACATTAATCAAACAGAAAAACCATATCATAATGGTAGTAAAGGTTAGGAAGAAATGTTTAGTGCTCTGAAAGTCAATTATGGGGAAATTTACCCACTCATAGTCTTGAGAGGCAGGATAGTGGTTATGTGTTTAGAGGCTTAAAAACCAGGGTTGAATACAGGCTTGGACATTTACAGGCTGTGTAATTCTGGCCAGATTGCTTAACTGTTCTGAGTTTCTATTTCTTTCCTTATAAAGAAAATAGTGGTATTCATTTCATCTCTTTTGAAGATGAAAGGAGTTAATATACTAAAAAGTTTAGAATGGCATTCAGCACATAGCAAGGACTCAATGTTAGCTATTTCTTTATATTCAAGGTGTTTAAGTATTGTAGGTAGAGTCTATGGCCATGCCACCCTGAATGTGCCCGATCTCCTCTGATCTTGGAAGCTAAGCAGGGTCAGGCCTGGTTAGTACTTGGATGGGAGACCACCTAGGAATACCAGGTGCTTTAGGCATTAAAAAAAAAAGTTTTATAGGTGGGGAAGCACAGTATATGTGGGAATATAAAACATGCACACCAATAAATATATAAAAATAGAGGTGAATACACTGAGAAGAGTTCTGTGGATTTGCTAGTGGGATTGAGACGGGGAAGAGATGATTTTTAGGTAAGAGGCGAGGTTTCAGATTCACACTCTCTGTTTAAAATAAAGATGTGTAAATAGTTATACTGAAATAATTTTTTATTACAAGTTGTCTATTAAAAGTTAATATATTTTCTCATTTGGCACTCCCTATACATGTGCTTATAAAAATTAAGTTCTTGTAGAAGCATTTAAGGTTTCACTTTGCCTGGAAAGGACTTATTCAACTATTGAGATTAATCAGAAGAAATAATTAGATTTGCCTGTTGTAATCAAGAAAGATATTGGGCACTGAAGTTCTACCTTTTTGCTATGTAAACATCCTTAGCACCAATGACTACTAACACAAGTACTTTGATAAAGTAATAACACAAAAATTAATTTCTCTTCAAAATCGAGAAACCCACTCTCTTTGCTATCTCTGTATCTAGCTTCATGGTGTAGAATATTTACTATGCATATTATTCTAGCTTATGATTGACTACTAGTTGTTAACATAAGGACGTATAAAATCACAACTTCCGAAATGTGTTTTCAGCCAAAGGAACATTTGTGTGAAAGTTATGGATAAGCCCACATCCCAAGACACATATTCTCCTAGTTCTCTAATCTTACTAAACAATCAGATTTTTAAAAAAATGTAAATTAAAGTAAGCTTATGTAACCAGTGATATCATCTATGATACCTCATTTCAAAGCTTCTCACCTCTTCTGATCTTGTTAAAACCCTCCAGGTGGGAGTGAGGGAGCCTATGTATTCATTGCAGGAGAGACAGCATTAATAATGACCATTCATTTTGAACCTCGTAAATTATTCTCCTAGATGGACTTGTGTGATAGTCTCTCAGAGAACAACATAAAAGTCTCTTAAATTACACAGGACATGATTAAGATCATTTGACAACCTCACAAAAAGAAAACAGGGAAAACACAGAGACATTCTTTAATCAAAAGGAGTTAAGGGATAGGAACATAAGATTACAACAAAAAAATCTAAAATAGTGCCACTTGAGGGTAAATTATAACCACTGAAAACTTATTTTGTGACGTTTATTAAAATGCTTCTGTCTTCTAGATTTGCTTTCAGTCCATCTTCTGAATATATGTTTTAACTTTGAATATGCTATATGGAATATATGAAAATAACAAAAAATTCCTCATAATTCACTAACTTTTGATAGAATTTTAAAAACTATAATATTATCATTGTGTTTACCCATATCAAAATCTGACTGAAGAGTCAATTATAAATCTCCATTTTTTAATTAAATGGACTTATTTGAATTGAATTCTCATGTTAAAAAATTTATTCTCTTACGTAGAGCAACCAATTATTTAAAATTTGGTATGTTAAGAAATACCATCTATAGTATTATGTATTTGTAGTGTTTACAGAAATATGTTTCAATATTAGTGAGCAAATCTCATGGAATATATTTTGGATTAGGTGAAAAATTTTTTGAAGACCTACTTGTTATGGGCCAGTTCAACTAAACACTGTGTTAGTGTTTACATATATTAACCTAATTTAACCTTCACAACAGTTCTGTTCATTATTCCTTTGTATACAGGAAAAATATATACAGAAGAAAAACTATAAGTTGAATAGTTTGAGAAATTCAAATATGTTTTTACATTATTAGGTTAAAAATGTAAATATTTTAAATGTATACAAAGGAAAAAAAATCCTTATCTTGCTTTAAAGCTTCTTTAATAGAACATTTTATATTAAAAAAAAAACAGTGAAGCAAATAACAGTACAAGATGCTGCCAAGAGTGATTTCTATAATATAAAATATAGTTTTAATGAAAAAGAGACTCATCAAAATATTGCTACCAGCAGTTCTCAGCTTATTGTTGTTGCTACCCAACTATTATTAAATGAAATTTTTATAACAAAAATTTTAATATTAAACTTAAAGACCTTTCAGCAGAAAATAATAGACTAGTATGAAAATGTCCATTAAAATGTTATTTTCATTTTCTAGTTATTGATCATACATATTAGTTAACTCAAAGGTAAGCTGACACATAAGAAGTAAGTCAGTGTCAATTTGAAACTGCTTCTGAAGTTGTAACTTAGACTTCGTGGTAGATGAGATAATGACACCTCACAAATACCCATATTTTATTTCCTGAAGCATGGCAAAAAGGACTATGCCGATGTGATTAAAAATCTTGAGATAAGGAGATTATCCTGGGTTATCTGGATGAACCAAGAAACATAGTAGAATGGCAGTTATCAGAGCCTGGGGGGCTAGGGGAAATGGGGAGATGTTGGTCAAAGGTACAAACTTTCAACAATTAGATCTGGGGATCTAATGTATAGCATGGTGACTGTAGTTAACAATACAGTTGAAATTTACTAAGAGTAGGTCTTAAATGTTCTCAACACACCCACACAAAGGTAATTATGTGAAGTGATGGATGCGCTAAATAACCTTATTGTGGTCATCATTTCATAATATATACCTATTTTAAATCATATGCCTTAAATTTATACAATATTATTTGTTAATTATTTCTCAAAGTTGGGAAAATAAAAAGAAGAAATCAGCTCCGCTGACACTGTTGGGCTTTAGCTCAGTAAAACCCATTTGAACTTCTGACCTCCAGAACTAGAAAATAATACATTTGCATAGTTTTATCCAGCAAATGTATAGTAATTCATTACAGCAGCAATACGAAGCTCCAGAGGTACAAAGCAGACCTCAAGAGATTTGTAATATATGCTGCATTTGGTTGATTATACAATTGGAATATTAGTATGGGCTATTTCTCTATTTCCTATGAGCTTTCTTTCTTACCTGCCTCTTTTACCTATCTCTCCTGCAACCATTCTCATAATACCATTATACAAGACTCTCTCAAAGATAACCAATGGTTCGCTTTGGCCAAACCCAAACAACATTGTCTGTGGTTTGAGGAAATTTTGTTCGTATATTCCTTCTTGAAATTTTCTTCTGCTTTTGTTTCTATTGCCCTTACCAGCATCTTCTATGCCTTTGACTATTTTTTATCTTTCCTCTCCCATTCCCAAGTCTTAATAAAGTCATTAATCAAGATTCTTAGCCCCTTGCTCATCTTCATATTCACTCATTGTTGAGCACATCCTTTCTCACGCCTTAA
Organism: Pteropus vampyrus; assembly: GCF_000151845.1. NCBI lineage: Eukaryota > Metazoa > Chordata > Mammalia > Chiroptera > Pteropodidae > Pteropus > Pteropus vampyrus. The sequence goes on along the minus strand of NW_011888790.1, from coordinate 12,429,822 downwards.
CATTTTAGGTCAGTTACTCCATACTGTCCCCTCTTCTATATGCTCGAACTGTATTCCCCACTGCCTATAGAATATTTCCTATAAATCCGTCTTCTCAATCCATTCTCCACACAAACTATGTATGATTTTTGCCTGTGCTTCTATCATTTTATGCCTCTTGGACATTGAAACCATGTGGAAATTTTTATTCCCAGATTTGACTGATTAGCAAGTTGTGCCATTTCTTTTGTGTGTGTGTGTGTGTGTGTATGTGTGTTTACATCTGTTTCCATTTGTAAAGTGTGGACCTGACATTACCTCCCACCTACTCTCTCTTCCCATCAGTTATCTCTTTTTCTCCATTTTACCCATTCGTTGTCATCAGAAAAAACTTTCTGATACACACTTTTAAATTATTTTTTACACAGCTTTCAAGATGCTATCATTAGTCCCACCCTACTTGTGTATTTTTTCTCACTGCACCTCCAGTCTAATAAGAGAAACTCATTGTTTGCTCAATTCTACTCCCATATTTTTCTCAATATATTCCTTCTTATCTGAAATGCTATATTTCTTCCTCTTTGGTCATTTAAATGACATTTTTCAAAGCTCAATACAGGTCTCAGTGTGGACAGAATTTTTTAAATAAAAATTTTAAAAAATTAAAAAAAAAATTTGCCTCTTTCACCCAGTGGAAAATATTGACTATGTGGTACAATACAGTGGGTGTCTTATGTTAGGCTAGTATAAAAAGATGTATTATTTTAAAATAAAAAGATAAATCTGTACAACTATATAAAATGCATTATACTCCCCCTTCCCACCTACAAAATTCACTTCAAATTAACTCAAAACTCAGCTCTTCGTAGATTATTCAGGACATGAAGCACTGAGATTTAATGAAAACATAATAAATATAATTTGGAACCACCGAAAAACAAATTTGCTTTATCAGATCTTCTGGGCAAAACCCAAAACCCAAACAAACAACTCTTCTCATCAAGAGAGGCTGTTCTTTCATGGGAAGTAGACATAAATTGAACAGTTAAAAAAAGTAATTATTTAATCAAACACATTTTCGACATCTATACGCCTGGCATTTTTCTCAGAGCTCGAATACAGTGCTAAGTATGTTTTGTGAAACTTACTATTTACTTCTCACATGTTAAAAGCTGGGCCTTATTTACTTTTTTAAAAGAAACAGATTTCTCATATTTGCCAAACTCAGTGCTCAGAACATAATATGGTGTATTTTTAAATGGAATCAAAGTGGCTTAATACACTCTTGTGTACAAATTTAATGCTCCAGGGGTACATTTATTGATAAAATCAACTAGTAAATATTTTTTCTACAATAAAAATGTGACTCTCAGGTTGAAAAACATTATTATCTTTTTTCTCTCAGGGATATTTGGCACTAAGCAAATTTTTAAAAATTATTGACTTAAGGGGCCCTGACTTTTTTAAAAAATGTGGACACTCCAAATAGCTTTCTCTTTAATAAAGCATCGTGAAATCAAAGATAAAACTTCACAAAGAACAAGAGTATTTGCGAGTATACATTTATAAAAGGGAAATTTTTGATATTACCAAATACAGACCCGTGTGTCAAGTTATGTTCTCAAATCCAAAGTCTACTCATCAGACACACATTGTACCCACACCTACAGAATGAACAGTTGGGGACAGGAGCTTTTTAAAATTTATATAAAGTGTCTTATGGCCAAGGGAAGCCCTGCTCTAGTTCTCCTGATTCTGAGCTCTCACTTCTAAATAGTTTACCCCACTCCACGCCCATTCTCTAAATGCCTGACTCAGTACTCTCAGCTTAATAGTGCTCAGTAAATGTTAGGTGGCTCGAAAGAAACCCACACAGTCATGTTCTTAAGGTCGAGTAGGAGTAGAGTGGACAGTCTCTGGGTTCGCCTCCATCTCAAGTGTGTTTTCCTTAGGTGTGCTGTCAATCCTGTTTCTTTAACTCTGATTCTCTCCTGTCTCATTTCAGTATTGCAGTCACAGTCAGCTATTGCAGTCTCCTAGGCTTGCAGCCTTCTGGTGGACTTACTCACTGGGTTCAAGGTTTAATCTGGGGCAAAACTCACTGATTTTTGCAATTCCTGCTTTGATTTCATTTTCAAGGGTAGCTCTGTATTATCTCAGTTCCATTCTCGTTTATCATTATGAAACAATCTTACATCTATGTCTCTTTCACAAGGTGAGCTGTATTTTCCTCTCTGAGAACTATAGGCTTGTTCATTTACATTGGTCCTAGATATTTCAGCCAAGAGTTTCAAGATGATACTGGTAATAAACCATTGCTGTGGACACTACAAAAATTCAGCAATAACATTTATTGCATTTTCTATAATATAACAAAAATAACAATAAGCATTTTCTACTTTTGTCATATCTATTTTGTCATATGAGTGCCTTATCACTTCACTAATGTCTGTACCTCATTTTATGAATAATCTACATATTTCTTTATTCTTATATTTACCAAAGCTTTTTGCCAACTTCTAGTTTTACCCAAAACAATCCTTCTGTTTAGATCATCATATATTGATGCAAGATGCACATAAGTATAAAAATAATTTTGCTATCAACCAGTAGAAAAACAAATCTGTATTTCAAAGTTTTGCTTTTAGACCATTTATAAATAATTTTTAAAAACACATAAAAATAATCAATTTTCAAAAATAGGTTAAAAAAAAAAGCCTTGCATTTTAAAACTTTTTATAAATTACAGAATGCAAATAGGAAAAAAGCTCTGGAAATATGTGAATTAAGATACTCATTAATCACCTCTGGAGACAAAACATTAAAGGCAAAATTTGAAATAATGTACAAAATCATATAGATTATGGTTTAAGATTAAAGCAATCAAAGGTCAGAATGAAGAATTTCTCAGTAGAGACTGAAATGACTTCAGACTATGCATTCCTGGCTCCTGAGTATTAAACAAACTTACCTTTTCCTCGCGTTAGTTCTAAGTCTTCTTTGAATTATATGCCCCTTTTAAAATATGACAAGCTATGGGCCCTTGATGGGAAATATGCGAGTGTGTGTGCAGCGTGTGTGTGTTTAAGTTTCCACACAATTGGGAGTGTGTGGTGCCCTGTGGAGATCACAGTTCCCTAGGTCTAGGACACCATTTGACTTTAAACACGCCTTTCTCAGAGCATCAGGGTAAAATTCAAGATTAATGAATTAGGGAAAACTTTTTCCTTCATTTGGTTATTCAACCTTTCATTTATTTCTTCTTGGCAGTCTGCTGTGTGCTTATACTGTGCTGTAGGTGGTGGGAACACAAAGCACAGAGAAGGTGAGTCCCTTTCTTTAGGAGCTTATGAAGATTAACTCCCAGGAAAAAAACTAGAGATAGGAGACAATACAGAGTTAAGCACAAAATTAGTGTAGTAGGTAGGTTCTTTAAGTAGCAGGCTGGTGAAGGGCAAAATAAAGGGTCATAGCGTTCAAGGAAGGCTTAGTGGAGGAGGTGAGTCTTGAAGTGAGCTTTGAAACTTTGCTTGTTAACATAGTGAAAATAGCATTTTGGGGACTACAATTCTTTTTCTTTTTTCCTTTTTCTTCTTGACATCCTCCCCTTTCCTGTCTCCTTTCCTCCCTCTGTTCCTCCCTTTCATTCTTTTCCCTTTCTTCTCTTTTTTCCTTCGGATTTTAGACTCCCTTTATTAAACTTATC
>NW_011888790.1:12420458-12423832 GCF_000151845.1 Pteropus vampyrus | reverse complement strand
GTCCTAGATATTTCAGCCAAGAGTTTCAAGATGATACTGGTAATAAACCATTGCTGTGGACACTACAAAAATTCAGCAATAACATTTATTGCATTTTCTATAATATAACAAAAATAACAATAAGCATTTTCTACTTTTGTCATATCTATTTTGTCATATGAGTGCCTTATCACTTCACTAATGTCTGTACCTCATTTTATGAATAATCTACATATTTCTTTATTCTTATATTTACCAAAGCTTTTTGCCAACTTCTAGTTTTACCCAAAACAATCCTTCTGTTTAGATCATCATATATTGATGCAAGATGCACATAAGTATAAAAATAATTTTGCTATCAACCAGTAGAAAAACAAATCTGTATTTCAAAGTTTTGCTTTTAGACCATTTATAAATAATTTTTAAAAACACATAAAAATAATCAATTTTCAAAAATAGGTTAAAAAAAAAAGCCTTGCATTTTAAAACTTTTTATAAATTACAGAATGCAAATAGGAAAAAAGCTCTGGAAATATGTGAATTAAGATACTCATTAATCACCTCTGGAGACAAAACATTAAAGGCAAAATTTGAAATAATGTACAAAATCATATAGATTATGGTTTAAGATTAAAGCAATCAAAGGTCAGAATGAAGAATTTCTCAGTAGAGACTGAAATGACTTCAGACTATGCATTCCTGGCTCCTGAGTATTAAACAAACTTACCTTTTCCTCGCGTTAGTTCTAAGTCTTCTTTGAATTATATGCCCCTTTTAAAATATGACAAGCTATGGGCCCTTGATGGGAAATATGCGAGTGTGTGTGCAGCGTGTGTGTGTTTAAGTTTCCACACAATTGGGAGTGTGTGGTGCCCTGTGGAGATCACAGTTCCCTAGGTCTAGGACACCATTTGACTTTAAACACGCCTTTCTCAGAGCATCAGGGTAAAATTCAAGATTAATGAATTAGGGAAAACTTTTTCCTTCATTTGGTTATTCAACCTTTCATTTATTTCTTCTTGGCAGTCTGCTGTGTGCTTATACTGTGCTGTAGGTGGTGGGAACACAAAGCACAGAGAAGGTGAGTCCCTTTCTTTAGGAGCTTATGAAGATTAACTCCCAGGAAAAAAACTAGAGATAGGAGACAATACAGAGTTAAGCACAAAATTAGTGTAGTAGGTAGGTTCTTTAAGTAGCAGGCTGGTGAAGGGCAAAATAAAGGGTCATAGCGTTCAAGGAAGGCTTAGTGGAGGAGGTGAGTCTTGAAGTGAGCTTTGAAACTTTGCTTGTTAACATAGTGAAAATAGCATTTTGGGGACTACAATTCTTTTTCTTTTTTCCTTTTTCTTCTTGACATCCTCCCCTTTCCTGTCTCCTTTCCTCCCTCTGTTCCTCCCTTTCATTCTTTTCCCTTTCTTCTCTTTTTTCCTTCGGATTTTAGACTCCCTTTATTAAACTTATCATCCAATAACTACCTTGTAAAACAAAGCTCTCAATAAGACACAGATTTAAGAAAATCTACTTCAGATTTTTTTTTACCATATTAAATGAAAAGACATTTCTTTCGTAAACACATGTAGCTTTCTCTAACCTTCAAAATTACCTTCTTTAGAACACATTTAACATTTTCCTCTTACATAGTTCTGTTTGGCTATCAATATGTACCCTGGACAAAAAGCAAACCGGAAGATATTTCTGTATAAGTATGCTGTAAAAATGATCTGAGCTATTGACTTGAGTCAGCTACCTGTGGCTCTTTAAGGCAGATGCATTGTGTTAACAATAATGTAGGAGGGGAGGCTCATTCGTTCACTATGCACTTACTCATTTGAGTGTATTTAATACATTAATGCTTAGCACATTGGAAGAATACTGAACAAGGTTGAAATAATTTACTTAAACAGTTTACAGTTCAGTTGGACAGATTTATTAATACAGTGAAGCAAATTGTGAATAACATCAAAAAGCATATAAAATGCCTAATTAAATGGGGTCTTTTGCTAGATTCTGATTCCACTGTGTAGTCAGAACAATTTTATTCTACTTGTCAAATGAACACTTGTTTAGAATTATTTTTAAAAACCTTAAATTTAATAAAATGAGAAATATGCCTCTCCTTCCTATAAACTCTTAAAAACTGTTAATACATAAAAAACTTCTATTGATCTGATTTCAGTGTATACTGTGCTACTGAACAAATTCACATCCCCTGCTGAATAACGTTTTAAGGTTATTGATGTTTCTTGCTGAATTCAATGATTAGTCTTGAAAACCAAATTTAGTTGACTGAGGGCCATTTTATTTGCACAGGTATTAGTCAATAATTAATTTTATAAAATATCTATAATAGTCTGCTTTCAACGATAAGGCAAAGTCATCCATATCTTCACAATATTGGAATGTCTGAAATTTGACATGTAAAACGATATTGGGTCTCCAGGCAAAGATAAGCAACCCCCCTCCTCTCCGCCCCCCCCAACTTCCAGAGGATTTAGATAAGGCTGTCTAGTCAGCCCAGGGGCTTGCTGTCTGCAGGCTCTAGGAAGAGTGCATTGGTAAACATAAAGGGATGCCAGGTAAGTTGGAAGAGGTGAAGGCGATCACGGGCTAATCACTTCTGAAGCCTTTGGAAATTTGGAACAGTTTTCAATCATACTGTGGACAATACAATTTCGTGGGTAAAGGGAAATCCATTTATCCTATGAAATTTGTAGCATGTCTCTCTTGAGTTCTGATTTCTAAGTTCGAAACTAAAAAAGAGTTATATCTCAGGTTTAACTTTTGTGTTAGAAGTCTTCAAAATAATCATCTCTTGGTTTCTGATTCAATTAGCATTTGGTTTTATTGTGATGCTTCGAATTTGGTTGGCAATTTCTTTGATCTGTTTTCTATCAAAGATACCCAAGGGAGGAAAATGTGTTCTAAGAATTAAACATAGCACCTGTTGGTGACTCTTAGATAATTCAATATTTGAGTATCTACTTGTTTCTTAGCTAAGCAATTTAATGCTAGTATGATTAAATCTACTTTTGATAAAAGAATATCAGTTAAAGGGGCAGATATAATCCCTGCTTCCCTATGCTATTTTACAACTTCAGGCCAGCAGGTATAAGAAACGAACAAACAAAAATGTCAGTTAGCCTTTTTTACCTGCTTTTCGAAAGTTTTTTTTCCATGTACTTTCTGTTTATTTTAGGAGCAGGCGACATGTTTTTAGAATTCCCTGTAATTCCTTGGTGAGATTTGATTGTACTGACAGGAGAACTGTGTGGTTGCTATGCATAAGTGAAGAGCAGGATGTTTGAGTCTTCCGGTCATAAAAAGGAAGAGTCAGGCTCATTAATTTCATTACTATACAAAGTGACAGGTAGACAACAGTGAAAACAAAGCCCCTT